>NW_024581135.1:822891-897371 GCF_017639235.1 Corvus kubaryi
GCCATGGTGGAAGGGCTGTGGTCAGGGTGGGATATTCCCTCAGGAGGGCCACGGTGGAAGGGCTGTGGTCAGGGTGGTTTTGTGATCCCATGGGAGGGATTAAGGCCCAGGCTGTGTGATGGAGGATGCATTTCACCATCTGTTCAGCAGGAGCAGAGCTGGAGTGGGGCTGCCCATGGGAACGGACACCAATCCCGACCCCTCCCACACTGGCATGGGGGCTGCAGGTGGGACAGCAGCCAGAGGTGACCTGGCTGTCCCTGACACAGCTGTGGGTGCTCAGGTCTGGCCTGGGGTAATTAGCACTCATTTGTCTGAGCAGGGTTTGGCTGAAACTGTTCCAGTAGGGACAGGTGGGAACGGGGTGCCCAGAGCAGCTGGGGCTGCCCCTGGATCCCTGGCAGTGCCCAAGGCCAGGCTGGACACTGGGGCTTGGAGCAGCCTGGGACAGTGGGAGGTGTCCCTGCCCATGGCAGGGGTGGCACTGGATGGGCTTTAAGCTCCCTTCCCACCCAAACCAGTCTGGGATTCCATGAAAGTGGGCATTTTTTACACCTCTAACTGGTGTGGTGGCAAACACACTGAAGATGTCTCAGCCTTGAGTGCAAAGTTCAATGAATTTGTGTTTTCCCCCACAATTTTAAACAGTATTTTACCAGGTAGTTTTGAATTTGATTTTTGAATAAACATTTTAAGGGGGCTTTCCTGAAGATTCCCCCCAGTGAGTGTTCCCAGGAATGTTGTTTCGGCTTTGGGGTGGGAGTGGTTCCCTTGCAGGAGGGTTCCCTCCTGCCTGGGAGAGCTTGTTCAGGTACAATCCTCTTTCTTACAATTGTTTAATACTCTGCTCACACCTCTAAAGTCTCTCTAATGCGTGTGAGAGACTCTGAGTGATGTGAGGTCACCAAATGAGGCAGTTCTGCACCAGGAGGTCTGGGGGTGAAATCTTAATTTTGCCTGGACTAGGAGAAAGTCTCTTCTGAACCTAAAAATGCCACTTGGCTCCACTGAGGGTGTCCCAGTGCTCCTGTAGGGACTGTGACCTGTGCTCGGAGCGCCGAGTCAAAGCTCAGTGTCATTAGCAATAGTTAAAAGGATTGGAAAGGCTGGGGTTCCCAAGCACCAGAGGATGGAGAGGGTAGTGACTGGAACTACTGAAGGAAACGGGTCCCAAAGTCTGTGTGCCCGAGATCTGGGAAAACTTGGGAAAAAAGAGATCCCCGTCCCTCAGACTGAGCAGGGACGTCTCTGCCTGACTGGAATGTTCAGACAGTTTCTCCCTGCATGGTAAAATTATTGGGCTCTGGTCATGAAATCATGAGGCAGTTTTTTGGTCGAAACTCAGTGGCACAATCAGAGGTTCAGTTCTGTTTTCTGGTGTTTTATTTTCAAAGCCATTCCCTTGGAGGGTTTCTTTTTGGGCCTGTACTTGCACAGGTACAGAGTGGCAGCATTGCCAAGTCAGGTGTAAAACCCACCATGGGATCACACCACGAATTTGCTGGATGATGATGATAATAATAATATTATCTTTGCATGCTTTTCTTTGAACAGTATGTTTTCATGTGAATAATACATTTTCACCCGAATAAGCCATATCATTTTGTTGTGTGGTTTAGGGGGCATGGTGGTGTTTGGTCGCAGGCTGGACTCAATGCTCTTGGAGGACTTTTCCAGCCTAAATGATTCTGTGATTCTCTTTTATTCTTTACTTCCCAAAACATTGTGGGTCGCTTGAAGCTCCTCGAACAAAGCCGAGCCCCGGCGTTGCCTTTTCCCCGTTGCTGCCTCTCTGGAAGCCCCCACCCGTTCCATGGCTCATGGCTAAAGCCAGCAGGGCTGGAGCTGTTCAGCACAGTAAATCCCCCTGGCCTCATCCACGGCAAATCCCCTCCAGGAGCTGCATCCCCAGGGCAGCCCCGGCCCCGGAATGGAGTCTGTCCCGTTGCTGCCTCCAGAGGAGCGGGGTATTTAGGGAGAGCTGCAATTAAACACCCAGCTGTTGATTGGGAAGCGCCACAGTTGTGACAGTTCCTGGAGGAGCCACCGCAGCCACACAACAGTTTTACTTCAAAGGCTGGGATTATTATTCTTTTTTTTCTTTGCCTTCTCTCAAGGAAATGTGAAGGTTTTAATCTGAGCCTGGGTGTAGCTTGTACTGAAAATGTGCTGCCAGAGCCAGTGGAGCCCCTGGCACCGCTATTCCATGTGATTTGTGGGAAGGAACAATTTGCTGGAGGTCTCTGAGGCTCTGTGGGGAGGGTTAATAACTCCTGGAGAGGTGGGAGAAAAGAAAGAATTTTATGTCTCCTGCAACCTGCAAGACTATGAAATGTTTCCAAGTGTAATTTTCTTGAAGTTAAAGTTGAGGTTATTAAGGTTCACTTAGCAGATAAAGTTTGCCACAATTTTCTTGGTCTCTATGATCAGATGACAAGATTTCTAATTTATAAAAGCAGAGCAGGATGTTGGGGGCTCTGAACCATGCTCAGGGGATACACCCAGGGCCTCCCAGCTCCTCTCCTTCACATGTATTTTTATTTACAGGGAAATTTGAAAGCAGTGCATTGAAGTTCCCCCAGTAACCCTCGGAGCTGGTTTCAATTTGTTTGCCTTTGTAAGGCTCGGTATAAGCAGCGTGGAGGTCGGGAGCTGGGGGTCCTGCTGGCAGCCCAGGGTGCTGCCACCCCAAACCTGTGGAATTACTGTGTTCCTGAGCATTTTATAAATGGGTGTTCTGCTGAAACTTCTGGGAAAACAGGTCACCTTTGAAAGAAGAACAGGTTAATGTCAACGTGGAGAAAACCAAAGCGGTTTTCTAAGGAATTTAGAGGGAAAGAAGTGTTTTCATATGGAATGTGGGTTGTTATTACATTCCTGACTTTGTGACTCTTGGTGTAGTCATTGTTTGGTGCTTTAAAAAACACAAAGGGGTGCCCTGTATGGATGTGAATTTATTTGTTCCAGGCAAGGCACAGCCAGGATTTCTGGGCTGTGGTGCAGCTGATGGAGATCTCTGGAGTTTGTAATGGTATCATGATAAAAAGAACCACTCAAACAGAAATGGGAAGCTCAGTCAAATCTGCCTCATTTCATTTTGTGCTCCCCCTCACGGGCTGCAGCAGAATTCTACCAGCAAAGCTTCTGCTCCCTTATGGAAAGTAGGAAGGCCCTGGAAGTGTCTGAGGCCAGGCTGGATGGGGCTTGGAGCAGCCTGGGACAGTGGGAGGTGTCCCTGCCCGTGGCAGGGGTGGCACTGGATGGGCTTTGAGGTCCCTTCCAACCCAAACCAATCGGGGATTTTAAATCAAGCCCAAGACAATTCTTCACCTTCTTTTGAATAAACTGAGCAGGTTAAACTTGTGTCTGCCTCTGTAGAACTCCAGTCACTCCTGTGGGGCTTCTCAGGACCTTCTTGAAATTTTCAACCTCTCGTTTTGGAATGTGGACACCAAAGGAGGCTGGGCTGGGCCATTGATGGTCCCACGAATACAACACAGGTTGATAAATCCACCTTCCAGTTCCTACTCGCTCTCCACTTTCCTGTCACTGACATAGTGGATAAAGAACTAGAGAGCATGAAAAGTTATTTCTGATCTCTTGCAGTTGTATTAGTGTAAGAGAACAGCACCTTTCATATCAGCGATGTTTGTTGTATTAATGAGGCAAAAATAGCCATTAACAGGCCCTGAGCATGCACTTGAATTTCAATAAGTGCTTTCTGTGCAGAGCCAAGCAGAGATTACACATCAGACTTAGCAGCTACTGGGGATGGCCAATTTTTAAAACACAGACACTTCATTTGGAAGGTATTCTAACGCTAAGATGGAGATCTTAAATTAAATACCCGATCATCTAAACTCATCCAGTGTTTGATTTTTAGGTCTTACTGCTTCATCCAAGCTCAAGATGAAAAGACAGGCGTTAAAATGTATAAATATGCTCAGTTCCTCAGCCAGCTCTAATTGCCTAATGCCCTTCCACACGTTACTTAAAATGGATCACGACTTAAGAAGACTTATGTACATTCCATGGATAAAATTTATTGATTTCCTGCTCGTCTCTCACGGCAGAGGAGAGCACAAAGACAGCGGTGTGTCTCGTACAGCAATTCCAGTCCGCCCCAGCAGCGCAGTTTAGCCAGAGCACAACCTCCTCGATCCGTGCAACACATCAAATCCTGAAAAACACACATTGCCTGTGCTCCGAAGGGTGGGAAAACAGCAGGGCCCCCCGGGGCAGGCAGGCAGGCAGTGAACGGCACACAGCAGCTCCCGTGGCTGCTGCAGACGGATCCTGCGAGCCCCGGTCCTGCCCCGTTCCCTTCCCGGCCCTGCCGGGCTCTGCCGGAGCTCATCCCCGCACCCAGGGCTTTGCGGGGTGTTGCGGTGCCTGCAGCGCTGCTGCCTCTGCCTGGGGCTGGGCTGGGGGTGCTGGGTGCCGCTCACAGCCAGGGCCCTTCGGGGGCTTCGGACACCTCCGGGTGCCGGAGCTGCAGGCAGCGCTGGGGACGCGGCTGTGCCCACCCGCCCTGCTCGCGGTGCGTTCCCTTCCCTACGCTCCATCCATCCATCCCTGAACTGCTGGGTGGGAATGAACGGAGCCTCCTGGCGAGCTCTGCCCACACCCCTGCCCTCAGGGGCCGACAGCTACAGCCCAAACCGTGCTCTGCCACCTTCCCTCGGCTCAGATTAGGATGAAATTAAAGACTCTGTTTGTGCCAGGGTTTTGGAAATATTGGTTGTCTACTTCAGGGTTTTTTTTTCAGCGCTCCAGAACATCTATTTCATGGTGAGTTTTGCCTCATTGCCATGCTCTCAGCCTCTTATCTTCCAAAATAAAGAAATCTATGCTTCTCAAGTTAAACATTTGGTCAATTGGAGTTTCGAGGTATGGGTTTACGTGTATGTACCAATCTTTCCTTGCATACTTGGTTTTGAACGATATTCTTAACAAAAATACATAGAGAGGTATTTTTACACCTTTAGAAAAATACATAGAGATGTTACTTTATTAATTAAATTAATAATTAATTCTGTATTAAACTGGAGTTATGCAAAAATATGTAGGCTCACACTCAGGAGGTAAATCTGTTATGTGCAGACTTAGAATCATAAAATCCCAGAATGGTTTGGGTTGGAAGGGACTTTAAATCCCATCCAGTCCCACTCCTGCCATGGCAGGGACACCTTTCACCATCCCAGGCTGCTCCCAGCCCCATCCAACCTGGCCTGGGACACTTCCAGGGAGGAATTCCCTCCCAATATCCCATCTAACCCTACTCTGTTTCAATGTGAAGTCATTCCTCCTCTTCCTGTCCCTCCAGGCCCTGTGAATCCTCTCTCTCCATCTTTCTTGTCGGCCCCTTCAGGTACTGGAAGGCCACAGATAGAATTTATACCATTAGAATTTTATGCCAAATTGAATACGAAATTTTAAATTAAACAACAACAACAACAAAAAAAGTGCAAAACTTTCAGAAAGTTTCAGGAAAAAAACCAACCCCCAACATCTGACTTGCATTTCCCAGACCATCTGCATGAAAATCCTTTTGATTCCCTTCTCTCAGGCTCTGTGTGCAGGCGTTGTGTGACTGTAATTGTGCTGCTGGAGGTGTGTGAGGTGGGAGTCAGGTGGGCACAGCGAGGGGAGATTGATGGAACCGTGTTGGGCTAATACAGAGCAAGAGATGCTAAAGGCTTGTGACGCTCACATTTGCCTGTTCTATTACTGTGCTCTAAATGTTGTTTCCTCGGTGGCTCCTGAACTGATATTTCACTCATCTCAACTGGCTTTATTAAAAAAAATGATTAAAGCCCCCCCCAAGAAAAATGAAAACAGAAGAACAAAATCATCTCGCCCTCATTTTCCATGAAGGAATTTTGGAGGCTCCCAGGCCGTTGTTTTTCATCTCAGATTAGAGGGGGCTGTGCTCATTCAGAAAATCTCCTCTGCATACACGGGGCTGATGCTGCTGAGCTGGGGGGGACAGGGGAGATGGAGAAAGGCTCTGCAAACCGGGTGCTGAGGTGCCTTTAAGAGGGCAGGAATGGGTGACTGTCCCTCAGCTTCCTGGGGACGAGATCGGGTTAAAAACCCCAACATTTGAAAATAGATGGTAAATGTGAGGAGGTGGTTTTGGATGTGAGGTAAATACAGGATTTGATCAGTGTATGGGGGGGGTATAGCAAGGTCAGTCTGCCATTAGATCAATAGATCAGAGATTAGGGCAGGTTTGGGATGGAGGGCACCTCAAAGCCCATCCAGTGCCACCCCTGCCATGGGCAGGGACACCTCCCACTGTCCCAGGCTGCTCCAAGCCCCAATGTCCAACCTGGCCTTGGGCACTGCCAGGGATCCAGGGGCAGCCACAGCTGCTCTGGGAATTCCAGCCCAGCCCCTCCCCACCCTCCCAGCCAGCAATTCCCAATTCCCAATCTCCCACCCAGCCCTGCCCTCTGGCACTGGGAAGCCATTCCCTGTGTCCTGTCCCTCCAGGCCTTGTCCCCAGTCCCTCTCCAGCTCTCCTGGAGCCCCTTTAGGCCCTGCCAGGGGCTCGGAGCTCTCCCTGTGTCCTTCCCTTCTCCAGGGGAACATTCCCAGCTCTCCCAGCCTGGCTCCAGAGCAGAGGGGCTCCAGCAGTGCTGTGAAACATTCAAGTCCTATTTTCTTTTATTTTTTTCCTTCTCCCTATTACATGGGGATGTCCTGCCCTGTCTTGTGACAAACATGAGCCAGGGCCCAGCTGAAGATGTGAGGAACGCTCATTTTGGATTCCTGTTCCTGTTCTCTGTGAATTGCAGCCACTGCAGGAATTGTTACAGATCCGTGTCAGAACAGCCCAGCCTCACCTGTGTGTTTATAGTGGGTGTCCCTAAAAACCCAGCAGGATGAGCCTGTATCAGCCCCAGGATTCAGAAATCAGGAAGAAACTACAAAGTTCCTCCCAGGAAAAGGTGTCTTTTAGGACAATGTGACTTTTAGTTTAGACAGAAAGAATTTGGAATTTCTTGTCAGGTTGATGTTGAGAATTTGGCTGATTTTCTCTTGAAAAAATGGGTATTTCTGTGCACCTGGGCACAAATATTCTGTGTATTTAGGCTGGATTTCTTCTGTTTGGGCTTTTGATTTCGATTTTTTTTGCTTATTTCTTCATTTTTATTTTTTTAAGGGGTCATCCTTTTACTCTCCTTTATACCAAACACATTTTTATTGCAAAATATTTTGTGGCCCACAGTTTCTCATTTTGCAACACACCCCATCTTTTTCTCATATTTTCGTTGGAGGGAGATTCCCAGGGCTGAGCAGTGGGCAAAGCTTCTCTGTTTCCCCAGAATGTGGAGAGCTTTAACCTCCCTCCCCACGGGTTTTCCATGCCTGCTGCAGGCCGGCGTTTTCCCCTCGTTTCTGGTGTTGGGCTCACAGAAACACTTTCAAAATTCCTCAGTAGCTTTGCACTGGAAACCTCCGTGCCCTTGCTCTGGCTGGGGTTTGGTGAGCGCTGCTGGCACTTATTACAGATTAAAATCACATTCAAAGTCCCCTCGTTCTGAGCTTTTCCCTAATCCGGGCAGAATCAGCCCCGCTCATCTGCTCTGCACCCCCTTCCCTTCCCTTCCCTTCCCTTCCCTTCCCTTCCCTTCCCTTCCCTTCCCGAGCTTTTTGCCACCTGGGTGGAACTCCTGCTATCTGATTTTTTTCTGTGCTGCTGCCATTAGAGGGAAATGATTTTTCTTCAGTTTGCTCAAAGCCAGATTTAAAGGCAGGTCCCCGAGGCAGCAGGAAAGTCGATCCCCTAAGCTACTCCCTCATTGTTTGCTTTTTTACATGTAATATCCCATTTCTGAGCCGGGCTGTAATTTAAAATACAGCACACACTACGTAAATACATCCCTTAGAAATGGGTTAATATGACATTTAATGGAAATTAACTGCTTTTATTGTGGTGTTTTGTTGCACCACCATGTGAAAAATGGATAAGTCCACTTTATATACACAGAAATATTGCCCAGGCTTTGCTTTTTCGCCACTTTTTTGACTTTAAATGGATGTAGCTGCACTTATGCTGCTGAGCTCGTTTAAAATATATCCAAATATATGTAATTTTAACACAGCAGTCCACCTAAGAATTCCACCTGCATCTCTCCCCCATTAGTTATGTACTTATAGCACTGGAAAATGCTGAGATCCGTGGGGAAATTCCAGATAAACCCTCGTATTTATTGCAGGGCTGGAGCAGCAAAGGGTTACTTGAGCCCAGGCATTGTAAGTACAAGCAACAGGACTCCATTGGCTTTAATTTGTCCATGTCTTTCATTTGATACTCCCAGTATTAATAGCTTTGCAAGGAAATTCTGCAGTCATTAATCATAATAATTAATCAGATCCAATTATATTGCATATAAATGCGAACAAATTGCTGAAAAAATAATGATCTATCACCAACATGTCACGAGGAAAAAGAGACTAAAATAGTAATTAAAAGCAGGGATTTAGTTGTGTGCAAGTACTCTGTGCCTGATTTTAGCAGTGTGATGATCTGATGATGTAATTAGTGGGAAGAAAGTCAAGCAGGCTTTTGCAGCAGACCCCTTAATGACTGTGCAATGCAGGAAAAAATATCCTTGCCTTGCTGACTGCTTTTATATTTACTGTTAAACCCTTGCTGGTTTACAGGGATGGTTGGAAAAATATGGCTTCTGGCATTTTCCACCCAGCTTGCCTTGAGATGCTTCAGAAATATTCAGAATTCCCCCCCAAACTGGGGTGGAGCAGCAGTGCTTACCCCTGCACGAAGGGTGTGATCCGGGTGTAAACCTACTCATTCTGGTAAATCTAGGAAATCTACTCATTCTGGTAGATTCAAATCTGGGTGTAGCAGATTTAAAGCCGTGCCTAGATTTAAACCCATTATTGGTAGCATTAAATCCAGGTGCAGATCTGCTAATTCTGATTTACTAAAGCTGCTTCTGTGGAAATAACTCTGTAAAGGGCCCCCCATTTTCCTGTCACTGCCAGGTGCTGAGTAACCAATTTGTGCTCCAAGCAGCCGCGTGTTTATGTTTCATTTCCTCGAACCGCCCTTGGTGTGGCACAGGACGCCCCATGGCAGTGCCAGCCCTTGGCCCCCTCTCCCACACCCACCCCTGCTCTCCCCCAGAGGCAGATTTTGGGTGTCCCTGCCATGCACGCCCTGCTCAGCACACACTGAGCGAGCACTAAACCGGTGTTTTTAGGAACAGCACCCCCCAGTCTTTAAACTCTTGTGCCCTGCTCCAGTGGATTACACTTGAAACAGTGACTGAAGATTGATGAGCAGGTTTATGACAGATTTTCTACTTGAAAATAAATGTGAAGTTCATCATAGTTTTCAATACTAAGCACTGCACTTTCCTGCCTTTGATCTGGGTGTTGTGACTACTACAAAGAAATAAAACCTTATCTTACCTTTTCCAGCATCTACTGCAGAAGACCTCAATAATGCATAAGAACATCTGGAAGTGCGGTAATTTTGGCTATCAGAGATAAGAATTGACACAAAACAGGTAAACCCTACAAAGTCATCATGTTGAAATGAGCTGATTAAGGTCTGGGAACATAAAACATCATGTAGAATGTTTTCATGCTTGCTCCATCTTCCCATTTTATATATATTTCTATATAAAAGAAGGAATGCCAATTATTTCATCTTTTTTCCGGTGTGTTTAATAGGTTGATTAGCTGGGAGCCATATTATATTTTTATATAAAGAGACAGGAGTGACTGCAAATCTATTGCCATCTTTTTCTGTTTAGAGTTAACTGTGAGTTCATAGAAAATACATGGGCATAGTAAACAGGGGTTTGAAATGACAATTTTTTACTGGTTGCAAGTGCTAATTGCTAGTTTCTCAAGGGTATAGAATTAATCACCTGCTAGATTTACAGTCTCTAGGTTGAGACCTGAGGATGGAGGCAATAAGAAAAGCTCTTGAGGGACATATCATATGGTGAGTCTAAATATCAGTCTCTATGCATATGTAAATTGGCAACAAAGTTTTTTCAAAGCTCAAGTATGCTAATTTCAAACAGGCAAGACTAAAGCTCGCTTTTAGCAGCTGTTTAACGTCTGCCTGTGGGTGGTAGAGAGAGCTTAAAATACAAGCAAACAGTGGTGCATAAGTAATTAAGCAACATTTTGCTGGGCATAAATAATTCTGTTTATATTGCTCTTTGAAGAGTATGGAATACAAAATAACAGCTCGAGTGCACCTTTGGTCACCAGAGGTTGGCTGTGCCTCCTCTTTACCTTTGCGCTGCTTCCACCTTTTCCAGGCAGGAATTAAAGGGGGGTCGGGGCTGCTCCTGTCATTTGTGTGTCAGAGAACTTCACTCTGCATTGCAGCAAAACAAAACAGACGCTGGAAGGTTTTTAACGTGGTGTATTTGAGCTCAAGTAATTCCCCTTCCCTTTCCCCTCAAATAATTCCCTTTCCCTTTCCCCTCAAATAATCCCCTTCTCTTCAGTTCCCCCGCCTGAACCTCCCCAGTGCTGCAGAGTGGGTCTGGGTTTTTAAAGCAGATTTATCTCTTTGGAGAGCTCTGCACTTTCACCACATCAAAGTTGATAAAATTATGCCGCATGTGCTATTTTGCTAAATTGTAAAAATTAGTGAGTCAACTCGACTATTTTCAAGGTCATAAGGCTGTTGATAATCCATAAAACAAAACAGCCTGACTTTTGCAGTTGTTATCACTTAAATTATTGCATGCATTAAAATAATAAGATGGTTGCCTTTATGGGATTCTCCTAAACCCGGGAGTCACTGAAGTGACTGAGCACAAAACGCTTGTGTAATTTTGATGGCTGCTCTGAACTGCCAGAATTGACTAAAAGCTGGAAAAACTAAAACAGAGAGATTTAAAAAAATATCTCATTTGACTCAGTAAAGACCTTGAAATTAATCACAAGGAAGATGAAAGATGTAACATGATTTGGGAACATCTAGTCTGGAAAAAAGGATTATAAGTACTGGCTGTGATAAGAGTCAGGATTTTAGAACTCGGGTTTGATTAAATGCTGATGGTTTAAAGAATTAGGAGTTAAAAGAAGAGGTGGTTTGTGCAGGAAACCCTCTGTGCTGTTGTGCTGGGTGCTGCAGCGAGGGCTGGCACCAATATTCCTGCTGGTTTGGTGGCACTGCTGTTCCCAGCTCGTGGTGCTGGAGAAGGCAGCAGGAACGGAGAGGGGAGAGAGCCTTGTGCAGCAGAAATGCCGAGGGCACAGGGGGCTGCGTTTGGAAATGGGGGGCTCTGGGTGCCTGGGAGCTCTGGGGAAATCGGGCAGGAAGCTGGAACAGCTCCTCTGTTGATGGCATTTTCCCGTTTCCTTGGAAGTTTGGATTTGTGGATGGCCTGGGCAGGTCCTGGCTGCAATGCTGGGGAGCCCCCTCAGCACTCCCAGCCCTCCTCAGCACCTTTCTTTTGGAACACCTGCATGCTGTGGGCTCCCAGGCTTTCAGCCTTCTCTTCCCGTTCTCTCCCAATCTCCTTACCTTTTTCTCCGAGTTTAATTATTCATTCCCTAATTTGCTGCCTCTCCCTGCACACTCCCCTGGCAATTTGTCACCGTGGCTGAGCAGCGGCGCCGGGGCTGAGGTGCCAGCACTGAGACTGAGGGGGACACGTTCCCAGAGCCACCAGCACAGCCCAGGGAAACCCAGCCTGGCCAGGCCTGGCTTAGGAATGTCACCTCACTGGCTCCAAATCCCAAACAAGAAGTGACCTGTGGAATCTGGGGAGTCTGCCTCAGTTTCTGCTTCTCCCTGGTTCAGCACAGGCCCTGGCACAGGGTGCCCAGAGCAGCTGGGGCTGCCCCTGCATCCCTGGAAATGTCCAAGGCCAGGCTGGACATTGGGGCTGGGAGCAGCCTGGGACAGTGGGAGGTGTCCCTGCCCGTGGCAGGGGTGGGATGGATGAGTTTTAGGTCCCTTCCAACCCAAACCAGTCTGGGATTCTGTGACCCCATCAAATGAGCTTAAAGATTGGGTCTGGTTATGGGACCAGTGGTGCTGGAGGAGTTGATGGCCTGGAAATGCAGCTCCACTAATTAATTAATTATTCCAGGTCACTTCGAGGTGACCCCACAGGGAGGTGGCAGCTGGACACTGGGTGTGGGCAGGAGAGAGCCCCAGGAATGGGCAGTATCCTCTGAGGAAATGGAATGGGGCAGCACCGGAAAACACAGGAGTGGATGGTCCTTGAGACCTCACTGAGCAGAGTTTGGTCATTCCAGTTTCATGGTATTCCATGTTAAACCTGGAATTGTGCATGGAGAGCTCTGGCAGTTGAAAATGGAGGTTTTGCTAAATGGCTCTCACGATGCTTGGGCTGTGCCAGGACAAGGCTATTTAAAGCTGTTCACATTCTAAAAGAATATTATGTTGAAGGTCCTTTCACCTGAAAGTCTCCCTTCTGCTTTCTCTCCTCCCATTTTTAAATGCCCTCTTTAATTCCTGAATGAGCCCCCATGTTTGCTGTTGTGATTACAGTTACCATTTTCTATCCCTTTGGCTGAGCTCTCTTCCTGCCTATGAAATGTGACTTCTTCAGACTCGTTTTGTTCTCTGGGCCTCCTCCCTTTCCCCTCTTTGGGGTAGTGGCTCTGCCTCTGCTGTTGGAGGGAGCCGGTTTGGGGTCAGCTGCAGGAAAGCAGAGGCTTGCACCGAGGACAGGCTTAGGAAATTCAGAAATGAAGACATTTTGGGGGTTTGTGGTGATTTGCTCACAGGGACAGGTGACAAATATGTTCACATTTATTATTTCTCTTAATAAAGAGCTGGTTGTGGCTTTCAGTCTCCCCCCCAATATCTGAGGGGAGTTGGCCTCTTACCTGGCTTAGGCAGAAACCTGTGCTCACCTGGGAAAGAGGCATTTCTCCATCTCCTGAAGGATTTTCCTGCTTAATCCGTGGAATTTGTACTGAATGCATTTTCCAGTTAGCAGTAAGAACCAAACTAACATGAAAATAAAGAAGAGAAAAATACAATTTCTAGCCAAGTGGCCGGTTACTGGAACAGGAAGATCCTTGCAGGAATATGGAATATAATCCCATTTCTTGCCAGATTTGTGCTCTGGGTTTTCACTTTTGCAGCAGCTGGGAGATGTCAGGAAACTTTGGGGGATGCTGTAAAATCCAGTGGTACGGGGGAGCTTTTTCTGGGAAATCCCAGCTTTGGTTCCTGCCCATTTGGGAACCTTTCCTTGCAAGGCACATCACCACCCTCAGGCTGTGCTTCCCCACGTGTCCACGTGGACTCCTTCAGGCTCAGGGGGGTTTTTATCCATGGGAGAGGGGAGAACCTGAGCCCCAGCTTTTCTCCCGGTGAGAGGCTCATCCGTTATTTAGGACAACAGTGCAGCTGTGGAATACTATATTTTAATAGTATATCTGGAGAACAACATCCTGTATTGATTTTTCATTTTGGTTTGTTTTTCCTCAGGGCTTTTTTATTGGTATGATTATGTGAGTTTGCTCCCACCTGCTACCAAGCACTCGCTTTCATCTTATGGGCACTCATTTGCATAAAACCTAAAAGCAAGGGATAATAACAAATATTTGGCTATTTCATGAATTTCAAAATTGTTTTCATTATCAGGGAGAAATACTTCTGCAGGGCCTTTATTTCCTACTGAATTTTTGACTGCTGGCCTTAAAGGAAAATAAAAAAAGGGAATTTCCTATCTCTTTTCTTTTAGTAGTATTTTGCATTTGCTTGAGCATAAACGTTTCACAGTAAAAACAATCTGATGAAAAGAGAATGACCTGCTCCCAGTGCTGTCAGCTTCCCAGTAATATTATGGGATTAAAAAAACCCATCCAGGAAGCCACGGGTC
The DNA here is from genome assembly GCF_017639235.1 of Corvus kubaryi. NCBI lineage: Eukaryota > Metazoa > Chordata > Aves > Passeriformes > Corvidae > Corvus > Corvus kubaryi. The sequence continues at coordinate 836,766 of NW_024581135.1, forward strand.
CAGGTAGTTTGTGCCAATCCAGGGAAGATTCCTTCCGGCTCCGAGACACTTGCACATTATATTAAAAAAATAAAACCCAACCCTCTTCAGCTGTCAGGCTGCTGTGGCAGAATTTAGTTCTGTTCTCAAGAGCTTCCCTGTCCCATGAGTGCAAAGACAATAGTGCACTATATAGAGAGCCAATAAATCAATTAGCTGTAACAGCCAGCGTTCAGGAAATGCATTTATTCTCTTCAATGAAAACACAGTTTTTACTTGTAGCCATACTTCATACTGTTAAGGTCAATTTTTCATGTGGAAATTAAATCCAGTGGATGAAAAACTGCTTGTATATTCCATAAAGCAGGGAAGAAGTGTTCTCACTGATGTGGGATCACAAGTTTGTTTTATTTGTAATTATCCTTCTGCAGAGTAATTGAGATTCCAAACAGTGGCTTAATGGCTCGGCGCCCTCAAATTACCACTGCCTGTAACTTTACCTTTCCAAAAATAAGTGAGCTTTTCAATTGCAACACAACTGCTAAAGCCTGGGTCATTTTAGAACAATTAATTGAGAGAGGTGATTAATAGCTTAATAATGGGCTGCTCTGCGAGTGCCGGGAAGGCGTGGAAAGGGAATATGCAATTTTGTGTCCCTAAAACAGCTCCTAATTGAAATCCCCGCGGCTCGCCTTCCCTGCCTGCCCCAGACTCTGCCTCCGAGCCCCTGCTTTGATGCCACCCGGGGGGACCATAAATCCCAGCTCTCATGGGCCCTCCTGGGTGCGGGATCCAGGGGCAGGGAATGCCAGAGAGGTTTCAGCGCACGGGGCACCGGGAATGCCACGGTGTTTGGGCAGGGGAGACATGGGTCCTGTCGGACAGGATGAAAGCACTGCCCAAAGCAGCCAGCCTGGAGCAGGGGAGTGGGGATTTCCACTCCCTCCCTCCCTCCATTGCTCCGGAGATGTCCGACACCCCTGCTCCTGGCTCGGAGGGGAGTCACCAGCTGCTCCCAGGGGGAGAAGGGAGATGGAGACCTGCGAATGTGGAGGAAGCAGAGCAAGTTTAGCAGTGGTCTTGTATTCTTTACATGGGGGCCACCAGCTCTGGGTTGCAAACAGAAATAATCAATAAACAAACCAAAAAACCGACAAAAACCCAAACAAGCCCCAGACCTTACGGGGTCAATTTGAAGCAGAACCGCTCCTCAGGATTATGCTGCCCAGGAATCCCAACGAGACAGGGAAATACAAGGTCAGGGTTTGGATGGATGTCCAGGTGCTCCAGAATTTCCATCATTCAGGTTGGGAAAGACCTCCAGGATCACCAAGTCTGACCTTTGAGCAGATCCGCCGCTGCTGAGGGTGCTGGGTTTGGGATTTCCTCACCCTGGAGATACGAAGTGAGCAGAACTGCAGCTTAAGTGAGGTCATCTCTTAGGAACTGTGGAAATCAGAAATCACCTGCCTGTTTTCAATAGTTCTGCCCAGGCTGGCATCTGCTGCTGTGTTTGATCTTTCTGAGACAGAGGGCTCCGAGTTCGGACAATGCAAAACTCTCCTTATCTAAGGGAACATGGTCATGCGGTGTCCATAGGGCAAAACATTCCTTCCAGCCTTTGTCCTCCAGTTTCTGCTGGTCCTTTGTGTGCCTCATGTTCACAGATCTCTGCTTCTCACACAAGTTTCTCCTGACTTGCTGCTGCTTGTGCTGGTTTTGGGCAGAACACCACAGCCCCCTCCAGGAGTCCCTCCCAGCTCTGGGCCCTGCTTTGATGGTGATGAAAACCCAGTGCAAGGAGAGGAGCAGCAGGGAAAACAAAACGAGTCCCTTTTTCTGCAGGGCAGAGTGGGGAAGGGTCTGGTCCTGCTCCACCTGCAGAGCAGCCAGACCTGAGTCTGTGCTGGTCACCTCAGAATGATCAGCTCTGGTAAAATATTCCTTAGGCTGGGTATAAGTTTAAACAAACTGCAGTTTAAAGCCAGCTAATGAATTCATTTGCGTTAATTAATGCATCCTAAGCAATAGTAATTAGCTGGAACTGTCATTTGGCTGGAGTACAGGTAGGACTCACTGGGAGCGTGGCTGTTCCTCCGGTATTTCTGCATTTTCCACAGCACAGCAACATGTGAAGGCACTGTTGAACAGCAGCGATTTCTGGGGAGATCTGCTACTGGAGATGAGTGAAAAGATTCCCAAAACTGTCATGAAAACTAATTTCTGCTGCCTTGCAGAGGTAGGGGGGAAACATTCCCCCCCCCAGCTGGGGAACTGGTCTGGGCAGGTGCTCCAGCTTAAAAGGACAAAGCCTGTGTTGGGCACAAGTTTAATTTGGGCCAGGCTTAGGAGAGCTCCGGTGGCAGAGCACAGTGAGACATTCCCAGTGGGAATGGCAGAACTTGTTCAGGAAGAAAAGTAAGCTTGGAATTCTGGAGCTTTGGGAGTCCTACTGGCCCTGCACTGGGAAATTGGGTGGGAAGGGATTAGTAAATTGTTTTGCAGTTGTTGACCTCCCGCTGAGTTTCCTCAGACTTGGGTCAATAATGGACACATTTATTCTCTCCTTTTAGTCAGAGAACTCCATCAGAGAGAGAGAATGGAGGTAAACAGAGCAGGGCTCTGAAAAGGGAGCAGAAAATAAGATTTTTATTGTAGCATTTGCATAATAGTCATCTTACAAAATTGCCTGGGAATAATGGGAGGAGGAGATGGGGATGAATAGGTTGAGGAGAAGGAAAGTCAATTTTTAGTGGTGTTAGAAGTGATAATGTTCTCTCCTCCCTTAAATACAAGAGGGAAGTGTGGCAAGGCTCCATGGAAGGGACTGCCAGCCCTGGGACTGCAGCCAGGAGGGACCTGCCCGACAGACAGTGCCAGCCACTGCCAACACTGCCCACATCACAGGTCAGGGGCTCCAAAAACCCCCGGGGCTCGGGGCCTGCCTGGGAGGTGTCAGAGAGCTCCAGGGACGGAGCTGTACCTCCTCTCCTGATGTCCACCCTGCCCCTCCCTGGCTGGGGCCGTTCCCTCTCCTCCTGTCCCTGTTCCCTGGGAGCAGAGCCCGATCCCCCCGGCTGCCCCCTCCTGTCAGGGACTTGTGCAGAGCCACAAGGTCCCCCCTGAGCTCCTTTGCTCTGTTTTTTTTTAAACTGTAATTCCATTTTTTAAAATTTCATAATTGTGATGACTATTACTGATTAATTGCCTGCTGACCTCCAGGTAGGACTCCCTGTCCAGCTCCAAACCTCAGCTGATTTCCTCATTTTCGGCCTTAGGTCAGTGCTTGCCCATGGTCAGAGTACTTAATTTAGTTAAAAATTTTGGGATTAAATACAGCCATAATGAGTACCCACAGTTAAACGGATAGAAACACCACTGTTTACTTGGTGCTAATTTTTGGAGGACATTTTGGGGTTTGGAAAGAATTTAAATTCATGCTTGAAATGTATTGATTAGTGCGACTTAATTTTTCTTGAGCTCTCTCTGATAGTGCTGTAAATATTTTCATTTGTTACGCATAACAAAATACACATTAATCTGTCAGAATATAAATGGCTTTCTGCTGGCCACTATGGCTTGAGGGATTTACTCCAAGTTCCTGGTGCTGCTGTTGCCCCCGGGATATATAATGTATATTTTAAGGGAATGTGGATTACTGTAAGACACTTATATTATTTGTGTGATTAATATTAGTGTTACAATGAATGAGGTCCCGTGGTCTTACTTTGCTCTTAGAGTGACTTAATCATTTCTCACCACGGTGAAGTCATCTTAATAAAACATTCCATCCAGTAGTTTGTTTTTGCCTCAGATGTGACAAATGCGGCTGCGGCAGGACGTGAATTCTCTGTTATTAAGTATACAGTATCATGAATTTAATTTCCTGTACGACACGTCCATGATGTCCTCGCGGAGCAGGGGCAGACCTGAATTCCAGCCCGTTTCTCCCGGCCCGGGCGGGACTGCAGGAGGACCACGGTGACATGGGGGGGGGTTTAAAGTTCACTCCTCAGCACAGCTGAAGTCGTGGATGTGGAATTTCGCACGCCAGAAAAGGTCAGGCCTGTGGAGGGGTAGTTAAACTTTCATGGGTGTATTTGCCAGGGACGTGCGGGAGCCCGGAGCTCGGCATCCCGCTGGCACCAGTCCTGTGTCCCGTCGTGGCAGCGCCGCCTTCCCTGCTCCCAGCGTGGGGTCCCTCTGTGCCAGGGCCCCTCTGCACTGGGCATCCGTCCCCTTCTGCCAGAGCCCAAATTATCCCGTGAGACCCTCGGTGGGAAGGAGATGGAGCCCGACCCTTCCCCTCCTGCTCTGCTCTCCCTGCCCCGTGTCACGGCCCGGCCACGTTGGCTGTGCGTGTGGAGCAGCCCCAGCTCATTGCAGAGGCTCTTGAGGATGAACCATTCCCAAATGGAATTCGGGCCTTGGCACGGGCTGGGAGGTGGCCAAGGGGGTGCTTTCCCCAGCCCCCTTCCCCCAGCAAGGTGTGGGATCCCTGTCAGGGCCCAACCACTGCTGCACGTCCCCTGGTGTGCGGGGCTGTTCCCTGGTGCAGTCATTTAACCCCATCACTTCTGAACTCCTATCAAAGCCCTAAAGGCCTGTTCTGACATGAGCTGCTTCTGGGCTTGCCTTTCCACATGGGGCTTGTGGAGGTGCCCCAAACTGAGGTGGGGTGGCCAAAGGGTTGAGCTGCTGTGCTCTGCCCTGGGCAGGGGAAGCTCACGGAGTGACCACTGCTTGTAAAAACAGAATTACGGAGTGATAGAACCTCAGGAGGCTTTGGGCTGGGAGGGACCTTAAAGCGCCTCTCATTCCACCCCCTGCCATGGGCAGGGACACCTCCCACTATCCCAGGCTGCTCCCAGCTGGGGAGGGGCTTGGAGCAACCTGGGGCAGTGGAAGGTGTTTGGAAGGGTTTGGAAGAGTCTTTGGCATCCCCTCCAGCCCAAGCCAGTCTCTCATTCTGTGACATTGTCCCTAAAACATCACCCTCGTCCCCGTGGTGCCGCTGGCCCCGTTCCATCAGCATCGCTCCCCGGCACAGCCAACGATGGATGTTGGGACAGCAGAGCCCCCTCTCCAGAGCCTGGCAAACGCCTCCTGTGGTGTGAGCAGGGCTTTGTGAGGGACCAGCACTGAAAGCCCCGCTCTGCCACGGCAAACGGGGAGCGAGCGCTTTACGCCTTAAAGGACTTAGAATTATCGAGGTTCCAGGGAGAGTCGTCTGCAGTGCCAAAGAATGATGCTGGTAATTACAATAAATTCATCCAGGATACGGTGGACAAGAGCTTTAAAAACTTCAGAAACATCAATTAAAGCCCAAGTTCTGTGCAATAAGCATCAAAAATTGATAAAAACTCAAATTTAGGTTTTTAGATTTAGTGTTTAAATCAATCAACTGCAAACAAGATTTAATTAAAGAATATTATTTCAAAGTGTAATTACCTACTGGGATTAGAATGAACCTCTATTGCCCATAATGTTCTCCTACTGTGATCCCACACTGAAAAATGTTGAGTTTTAGATTAATATGCATCTTGTAAGTACAAGTCCTAATCTCAATCTTAAAGGACATTTAAAACACACTTGGAACCTTCTATGCAATCAAGCACAGTGTGACTACAATGTCCACCATGCTAAATTTGTGATTACATTTTTTATGTGCATGATTTAAATCGCTTTAGCAGCCGTCCAGGGAGCATTTTTCCCTGCATATTAATTACACAAAGGCTTTGTCATGTGAGGGCTCGGTGGTCATGGTCTGTGATCCAGCTCAGTGGAGCTGGGAGCAGGCTCTGCCCACGCTGTGCACACCAAGCCCGGCTTAGAGCCCCGAAATGCAGCCGTGGGGAGCAGGGAGGGGCCTGCCCGGGGGAATGCCGCTCATCTGGGGACATCTGCAGAGTAATTGCCTAAAAATCTGCAACGGCAAGAGCGTGTTCACACATGCATCCACAGGGAAACGCTGTCCAGTGCTCCAGCACCCTGCAAACCCAGCAGAATCCCAGGAAAAAGGACCAGAAACCAACCCCAATCCGTACTCAGACGGAGACTTACATTATCCTTTTGATTCCAGCTACTGGTAGTCAAAACTACTGACTAATTCTATTTTTAGTTTCTTGGTTTTTTCCTTTCCATCTAAATACCCTTTTTTGTCCCTACGAAATTACCTCACAGGTCTAATTCTTTTATATTTTTGATTTGTCCTTCTTACTGGGATCACCAGCTCTCAGTTTGGGAGGGATTCATTGCACAGTGCTGCGAGTCACCCAAGTGTCCTGCAGTAAATGGGGCACATTTCTCTAGAATTTGCTTTAGCAGTTTTAAACCCTGTTTTAATATTACCCATGGGAAATTATATCTGAGGGCCTATTTTAGGAATTTGGGACCCCGGAGTATCCTCACTCACCAGGCTGGACCTGCTCACCTCTCAATGCACTCCTTGTGCCAACAGAGAGCCAGGGTTTGCTGGTTTAGTTTAGGCAGAGACCAGATTCTGCAATCCTTAATCATTTCTCACTTAGGGAACCTTTAATTGAAGCCATAACTAGGCCGTATTTTTGTTATTCTAATGATATTCCTGGGACTAATCACGTCCCAGAGACAGCCTTGGAACCTCTGCTCCCCCTCCTCCTGCACAGGAACAGCGAGAGGACAACGACAATTAGAAAAGTGCTCAGAGCTTTAAAAAAGCACTTCTGGCAAATCCCAGAATCACCTGGGCTGGGAAGCCCTCGGAGAACATGGAGCCAACCATTCCCAGCACTGCCCAGGCCAGCACTGGCCCTGTCCCCCAGTGCCACACCCCCAGGGCTTTAAATCCCCCCAGGAATGGGAGCTGCACCTCTGCCTCTCAATTCCCCTCTTTTTACACTGGTTTTATTCATTGTCCAAAAACAGTGAGAAGATAAAAGTGAGAGCAAAGCCACGTGGAAAATGGATTTGTGTCACTCCAGCCCTTGGCCAGAGCCCGGAATGTTCTGGTGGTTTCATCCTGGAGGGAGGAAAAGCCCCAAGCCTTTTCCACAAAACCTGGAGCAGGATTTGTTGTGATTCTTCCACCTGAAAGCTGAGGAGCATTTGCACCACAAATGTGGTGGGAATGCTGGGATGGGTCCAGCTGCTGGAAGAAGTCAGGGGGCGATGTCTGTGCTGGATTTCTCAATCTACTGAGCAAACTCAAAAAGAGAAACAAAACAACTTCAAATATTTCATTTTAGTGAAATTCTTCTTCCTTATTGGTAAGATTTTTGAGACTACACCAATAGGCCAATTGGGAAGGAAAACATCATTTCATGGTGAAAATCCTGCTTTGTCTGGCTTCAAAATACCCAGACTAAATATTTGAATTTTTTTTGCCCACATTACATGTTATTCTTCAGAGTTTGCCAAAATTGTGAATTTGGCTGTTATTTTGTTTTACCCAAATTATGTTCAGACCACCCCTCACACACACATGTTTAATGTTTATTCTTGGTAATTCCTGCTTTTCCAGTGTTTCTTGATGTGAAATTTATAGGAATTGGCTGCTTCTCCATCTGCCAGGGCGCAATGTGGGGATGGCTGGGATGCCAAAATCCTAATATCCTAAAATCCTCAAGGTTGGAAAAGACCCCCAGGATCACTGAGTCCAACCTCCGACTGCAAAAGGCCCAGCCCAGCCAGGGCTGCTCTCCCAGAATTCTGACACAACTTTCTTTCCCTTGAAACTTATGCTAAAAAGCCAGAGAGATTTTTGAAGTGAAAATGCCATTTTCATGCCTCTAATGTCTTTTATGGTGCCTTCTAATAGAGGTGCACATTAGTGAAATCTCTCCTCGCGGGTTGGGAAGCGATTTTTCTTGCCAACCCACCCCAAAACGTTGGCCTTTTCCATTAAATTTTAATCAGTCTCGAATTTTGAAATCTCAGCATAAAGCTCTTGATATCGGGCTGCTTTGATAAATTATAAAGGTAAACTTTAATGAACAGTGAATGGGATCACCTTTGCTACTTGGGGGTAATAGAATAAAAAAGCAAACAAACACATTTTTCTTACTGCCACATGCCTCTCCTTAATAATAAGTTTTGTGTCTTCTGCAGAAATGGATGCTGGATAAAGTCTCATTAAATTAGCTGAGTGATGGAATAAATGCACAGCCCGTGGCTCTCCCGTCCAGAGCAAACTGAGCAAGGGTCTGATATCTCCGAGTTCTGCTTATTTACACATGCCTCGGACTCTTCTCACAGATATGTAAATTATCCTGGTTAAAACTAAATGCTAAAGTCTACACCATTAGTCTTCCACTTCATGATCTCCACATGGGGCTGTTAGAGGGATAATGTACCATACAATACACGGTTTACTTTTAATTAATAGAAAAAAAATGTGAAATGAATATTAAATGTAGCTTAATGTGAAAGAAACCTCAAAGCAGTACGGTTGTTTTTTGTTGGGTTTTTTTTGTTGGCTTTTTTTTTTTTTTGGTTTTTTTTTTTTTTTTTTTTTTAAATATCCAGCTCTGCTTTGGCAGCAGGAAATAAGAAATGTGGTAAGAGCCTGGAAACATCCTGGAAGCCTGGGGAAAGGAGGACAAGCAGGAAAAGGTGCTGGAAAAGGGAGGTCAGAGCCTCCCTGTTTGCCCTGGGGAGGGCGCCTGTCCAGGGGGGCTCTGTCAGAGCTCCCAAAATCCCAGGGATGGGAATGCTCCCGCTCCCTGTGGAAATCCTGCCCCACCACCTAAAGCAGGAATTGAGGGCCCTGCTCAGGGCTCCCAAAATTCCAGCGATGGGAATGCTCCCACTCCCTGTGCACCCTGTGGGAATCCTACCCCACCACCTAAGGCAGGAATAGCAGAATCTGGTATTAAATCTTAATATAAAACCACCTCATCAAATAGAAGCATTTAATTAAAACACAAGATCTGTTTGTCTGCGTTATAATTCAACGTGTCAGAATTAATGCCCCTGTTTTTAATAAATAGAATTACCAATTCACAAACAGTTTATCACACTGTTCCCAACCCCGGGATGGAATTTTAATTATATCCCATTATTTATTGCGACCAAACGAGCGCGTTCCGTAGTATTTGCCGAGAGCACGAGTCGGGATTTGGGAGGAAAAGCCCCATTAAGTCGCGCTTTCCTCGGGTGCCGTCCCCTTTGTCTCACAGGGCTCACCTAGGATAAGGTGGGAACGTGGGGATGAGCCAAAGGCTGCGAACAGCCCTGTGCAGGCTTTAGGAGATAACGAGGCACTCACTGAAGGCGCTGATTTGGGAGATTAAAGGGTTTGAACTAAAGCCTGAAATTAGCAACTTCTCATCCCCTCCCGAGCCAAAGCAGGCTCTGCACGGAAATAAAGACCCGAGTTTGAGCGGCTCCTCTGCAGGGAGAGGGGGACACTCACCCAGCGCTGCTGCTCAGCGATGCACACGTTCCTCGCTGGGATGTTATCCCTGTAAAGGCTGGGAACGGCACCAGTTAAACCCCAAAACCGGCCAGCCCCTGCCAGGGAAAAGGGGTTTGTTTAATGCACTGAATGTGGAACCCACGGGAAAGGAGAGGGCTCTGCTGCCAAAGTACAGGGAGACTCCTGGGGTTTGCAATGGGGGGGTAAATGTCCAGTGGCTGGGTGGGAAGGGAAATCCAGGGTCTGCTTCCCGAGGAAAACTCACAGACAGGATGGGTTAGATGGGATATTGGGAAGGAATTCCTGGCTGGGAGGGAGGTGAGGCCCTGGCACAGGGTGCCCAGAGCAGCTGGGGCTGCCCCTGGATCCCTGGAAGTGCCCAGGGCCGGGCTGGAGCAGCCTGGGATAGTGGAAGGTGTGGGATGGGAAGAGCTTTTGAGTTCCTTCCCACCCAAACCAGTCTGGGATGTTGTGGTTCCATGAAGTGGGTGTCACGTCCCCTTTCAGACTCCTGGATTTCCATGAAAGGCTGGATAATGTCACAATCAACATTCCCATTTTGGAGAGGGTGCAAGGAGTGTCTAAAGAGGCACCGTCCCTCTTTGTGGATTGAAATAACACCACTGTTTCAAACACTACACTTCCTGGGGATTGGCCATTGTTAAAAAAAAAAACCAAACGAAGATCAGGATTTCAAACATTTATTTAAATTATTTAAATTGCACAAAATCATGTTTGTTCAAGAACTTCAGGAGGTGAAAAATTGGAAATTTTTTTTTGTGAAATCCAATGATCAGCAATGAAGCATTAAGCTGTATTGATTTCTCTGGGGTTCCTGAAGTGGGTCACAGTTTGGGAGGCTTTTAAGGGCTTTCACATCCCTGTGTTTTTCCCAAGCCGTGTTTGTTTGCAGGCAGCCCCACCAGGTGACTCTTGGAGACAGCTGCTGGTGCTCCAGCTGAGCCCACCACGCACCCAGGGCTCCCCACAGGTGGTGGCAATTCCACCCCCTCGTTGTGTCTGAGAGGGACCACCTGGGAGGAGGAGGAGCAGCAGGAGGTGCCTGTGGGGAGGAGGGACCCCACAATTCCCTTTATCAGCCGGTGGGACAAAGCAGCTCTCAGGGGAGTAGGGTAACATGTTTCAGGGGCAGCCTTGGGGACAGCAGGTTTCAGGTAAGCTCCTTGTTTTGCTGTGGGGTGTTGGTAATTATTTGTGGGTCGTTTTTGAAAAGCAGTGGTTGGGAAGTCTGTTTGAAAGCTGATTTTTGTGTTAAGATGTGTTTTCTGGAGCCATTGAGGCTGCTGAGAGCTTGTGTTCTGCTTGGCTCTGGTGCAAAGTACCAGAGTCACTTTTTGTGTGGTTTCCCTTTCTCTGCAGTAGCCAAAGGCCTCTGAGGGAGTTGTGGGGCTGAGCTGAGTTAAGGCTGTGCTGTCCTGGGGGCACCCTGGGATGTGTCTGTTCTTACCTTGTAGGATTTGTTATTGCTGGGTACTGAAGCATTATACTGGGGACAGGGGTGGGGGCTCTGGGGCTGTTTTGGTGCGGACTGAGATGATTTGATGCTCTTGTAGCAGCAAAATGAGATTTATTAAACTTCACTCGTTCTGTTTCCCACACTCTTTGTAAGGTCCAAACTGAACTGATGTTCCCTTTTTGCATAACAATTTCTGGGTGCTTTCTATGACTGGGTTTATTGGCTGCTCCTTTGGGGCCCTCAGACTGTGTTGCAGGGTGATGTCCCTGAGCCTGGTGGTGGCTGGGAATCTGAGTCTGTTGGGTGCTGTGACCTTAAGGAAAAGGTCAGGCTGTGTTTTGTCTTTTTGTGTCCCAAGATGTGGCTGTAGCACTTGGGAAGGATGCTGGTTTATCAGGGTGGAATAGGACACCTGCCCAGAGCAAGCTGCTGGCCTGTTCCGGATTGGCCTTTTTCAGGACGGCTTGGACTGCAGGGGGAGGATCGCCTAATTAACCTGTAATTGGGTTCTGTGTCTGCAGTAAACTATCTGCACAGGTTTGCCGGTCAGAACTGGTGTTTGGAACCTCCCCTGCACCACAACCTGGGAGCGCTGTGACCTCTGATGTCCGGTTTTTACTGTTAACAGATATTTTGAGCAGCGCTGTCTAAGGGGAGCGGCGGCAGAAGGAAAGAGCTGATTTCTCTTTGCTTTGTGCAGTCACGCACTGGGTTTACGCTTCTGGGCCTTGCATTACTCAGAGTCGTAGTGCAGGGAGTGAGCTGGGCTTTTCCAGCCTCTGTGGATGAGTGTCTCATTCCCTTCTGCCACGGGACAGGGCAAGAGGCAACAGCCTTGAGTTGTGCTGGGGGAGGTTTGGGTTGGATCTCAGGGAAAACTTCTTCCCTGAATGAGCTGCCAAGGGTGGGGGTGGAGGCCCCATCACTGGAGGGATTTAAAAGCTGTGTGGATGTGGTACCTGGGGACATGGGGCAGCGGTGGCATTGGCAGTGCTGGGAATGGTTGGACCCCATGGTCTTGGAGGAGTTTTCCAAGGGAGTCTGTTCTGTCCAGTTTGCCATCACAGCATCCCCGTGGCCCAAGGACACCCAGCTGGGCTGGCAACTACTGGGTGCTTTAGGAGACCCACAGGGAAATTATCCCTGGGAATCCTGTGTTTGCCTCACAGTCACAGGCAAACAAACAGCAAACTGTGCAAGTTCCTCGTGCAGTCCGGAGGTGTCCTCAGACAATGACCACAGCCTGAGGATAGCCATGGTGCTCTCCCATCTCACAGCACTCTCAGGGAAGTGATGCCAGCATGCCCAGCCTCTGCCCTGCAGGAACGCAGAGTTCTGTTACAGACATCCCACTGCAGATCCCTCCAGCTCCCAAAAGCCACAATGAATGTATTTACAGCTGAGTCTGTCCCAGGGCTGTAACAAATGCAGCAGATGCCCCGTGGGACTCCCTTTCCGTGCTGCCTTCAAAGCGTGAGGCACAGGCAGTTCTGTGTTTGGGTTGTGCCTCGGGCACTGTTGTTGGGGAGGAGGAGAAGTGGATGAATTCACTTAACCAGGCTTTCAGAGCTTTCCTTCTGAGCCTGCTCTAGGTGGAGTTTTCATTTCCTAAATAACAGGACCCAAAGCTCTGGCTTGGGAGTCTCCTCAATGCTGCAGAGTTTAACTTCTGTGCAGAGTAAAAACCCTTTCTGTTGGCTTGGGGTGTTTTGGTTGCTTGGGTGATTTTTAGCCTCAGCAGGAGGAAAAGCAGAGTCCTGGCAGGGCACAGAGGGGAGGTGGATGAGGGAGGAAATCTGAGTGAAAGCTGCATTTTAACAGCTCTGATCAGCCTGTTTATGATATCATGGAATATTCTGACCTGGAAGGGACAGACACCCCAACAACCCCACCCTGGCAGTGCTGTCCAAACGCTCCTGGAGCTCTGGCCAGGACCATTCCCTGGGGAGCCTGGGCAGTGCCCAGCAGCCTCCAGGGGAAGAACCTTTCTTGATCTCCATCCCAATCCCCTGTGGCACAGCTCCAGCCATTCCCTGGGTCCTGTTATTGGATCAGCAGGATGAGAGGATGGGAGAAGGTCCCATTCCCTGGAAAGGATGGGATCTGTGGTGGCCTGAGGGGACTCCAGCTGCTCATCCCATTCTCCATCCATGACATGTGGCCTGAGCCACTCTTGTACAGGATGGATGGTGTCTGGTCTAAGCCAATCTCATACAGGGTCGTTGGATTTTCTTTCAGTGAGGAAAATAAATCTGTTTAAACCTGCCTTTTGTGGACTCTGAGCACACAGGTTTTCCAGAGAGCAGGGCAGTCTCAGTTCTGTAGATGGGAGCGTTATTTGCGAATAAATGCCCTTCGTAGTCTGGAAAAATTATTATTCAGGATGTCTTCCCATCTCACAGGTGAACTATGAACTAATGGTTCCTTTTTGCATAGTTCACTTGACAAAGAATTGGTAGATTTTCTGTGTAATTTGCTATTATCCTAAAACTCTCAGCAAACCAAAATGCCAACCTGGGTTTTAAAATGTGATGTGTTTGAAAATGGAAATTTGACCACTCCAAATAGCAAAATCTTCATTTCCATTAGGATTTTTATGAACTGTCTGATTATAGATCAGAAAAACTCACACTGTTCTCCAGCCTCCTGCGATGCACAGACAAAATGATGAAAACAAAGGCAATTATTTGTCCTGGGAATGGTGTGTTTCATTTACTGCTTTAGTGGAGGATTTGGTCACATTGAGGCTATTGCATTGCTAAGGATTTATTTACTTTAAAAGGCCAGAGGTGTCTCCCAGCCCCTGGACTCCTCTCTCCCAGGAGAGTGAGTGGGAGCTCACTCCCCAGAGCAAAGAGCACCAAGGTGGGACATTGTTAGTATTGGGATGTGTCTACAGATCCCTGGCATGGTGACGATCCAAGGATACTGGGATGTCCTCCTGGGAAGAGGCAGGGGCTGGGCAGTGCCACGTCCTCCCCTTGAGCTGGGTTATTGCACTGTGGCCAGCATCTCCTGAGGCATCAGCAGGGATGAGACTGAGCACAGGGACAGCACTGAGGAGTGTCTGGGCTGTCCAGGGACACCCTGGTAGCTGCAGAGGGACTGGGGACAAGGCATGGAGGGACAGGACACAGGGAATGGCTTCCCAGTGCCAGAGGGCAGGGATGGATGGGATATTGGGAATTGGGAATTCCTGGCTGGGAGGGTGGGCAGGCCCTGGCACAGGGTGCCCAGAGCAGCTGGGGCTGCCCCTGGATCCCTGGCAGTGCCCAAGGCCAGGCTGGACATTGGGGCTGGGAGCAGCCTGGGACAGTGGGAGGTGTCCCTGCCATGGCAGGGCTGGCACTGGATGGGATTTAGGTCCCTTCCAAGGCAAACCATTCCTGGATTCTGTGACATTGTGGAGATGTGGATTCCTTCCCTATCAGGGTTTTTGTCCTTATTCTGTGGATTTTATCCCAGTTTGCTGGCTGTGGGCGCAATATGTCGTGTGGCCCCTTCCCTTGCCCCGCTGGGCTCCCCGTGGGGCTGCTCCCGCTCTCCAGTGGGGAAGGTGCGGGGTGAGGGTCCGGGTGTGCCCGGCTGCGGCTGTGCCTCCCGCTGTCCCTCCCGCTGTCCCCGCGTGTGCGGGCCGTCCCCGGCAGGTTTATGCTAATGGCCCGCGGTCCCCGGGGCGCTGCAGCCGGCTCGCTGTGTTATTGCCTAAAGGCAGCCGGGCACAAAGGCAGCCGGGGCCGGCAGGCAGTGCCAGCCCGGCCCCGCACAGGTGCGGCACAGCTGGAGGATGTCCCCAGCCGCTCATTTGTGCCTCTCGTGTCCCCGGGCTCGGCCCCGCTTTGGTGTGCGAGCAGCGGCTCTGCGGCGCTGCCAAGCCTCGGGCTGCCCCCGCTCCTCGCTGCTGCTCCCGAATCCCGGCGACTCCGCAGGATCCCCGCCCGCTCCCCGCAGGATCCCGGGCAGGCTGCGGAGTCCCGGCGCTTGTTCCGAGTGCCGCGGGGCAGGGACCGGGCAGGGCAGCAGGGGAAACACGGCCCCGCTGTGCTGGGGAAGCTCCCTCGGCGTCCCCCTGCCCCAGGCTGTGCTGCTCCCGGTCCCTCCAGGCCGGCTGGAGCTCGGCCGTGTCCTGGGAAGGGGCTGGTGATTTGGTGAGGAGGGTTTTGGCTGCTGCTCCTCCTCCTCAGCGCTGCTCTGGACTCGTTCCACTGAGAAAGCTGCGTTCATTCCTTAGGATTTTGGGGTGGTTGGGGTTGCCATTAATGATTTAACTCTGTCAATGGCCGAGCAAATTAATTCTAGAGGAGTTTTCATTTCTTATGAACTCTGAGAGTCTGGACTTTAAGGAGCTGGGCACTGCCCAGGCTCCCCAGGGAGTGGGCAAGCCCCCGAGGCTGCCAGAGCTCCAGGAGCATTGGGACACCGCTCCTAGGGATGCACAGGGTGGGAATTTGGGGTGTCCGTGCAGGGCCAGGGGTTGGATCAATGATCCTGTGGGTCCTTCCAGCTCAGGGTGTTCTATGATTCTTCCAAAAAGAATTTCTGCTTGTGCCCCATGCAGGATGGAGCAGGATGGGCTCTAGACCGAGTTTAGGGGTGACTAAACTGGAGTGTTTGCAGGTTTTATGTATTTGGCTGAGGCTGGAATAAACCGTGCAGGGGCTGGCCTCCAGCCCTGGCTCTGTCCTTGGGAGGCCCTGCCAGGAGCAGGTGCTGCTTAACCCGGGCACAGCTCTGATTCCTCTGCCCTGTGCTCCCCTCTCCAACAGGACTCTGGAAATCACCGGACAGGGCACTGACAGAAGAGGTGGGGTTTTCACACACGCAAAACCTCTTCAACACGTTGCTGGCTTTGTGAATTCAAGTGTTGCCCCACCGTGGAGGGGCTGCTGGACGCCCACCCCGGCAAGAAGGAAGCTCTTTAAGCAGATGCTCACTCTGACCCTCTGACAAGGGGGTTGTTCTCACAGTTCTGTAGAACCCCTCTGTTCTGACCCTTGTAAAAGACCCCAAAGCTTCATAATCTAACCCCTGATCAATTCCCAAGTCATCTGTGTTCTTTCCCCTCCACATTTCTGGGTTTCCTCCTCCCCTCCCTCCCCAGCTCTGGCTCCACACAAATGTCAGCGATGGGGTGGGCGGATGTGGCTGAGCAGCCCTTGGAGGGGCTGAGTCCTGATTTCAAACAGAGACATTATCCCACGTGAAGATGGGATTTCCCTCCTGGGGGACTGGGGAGTTCCATATTTCATATTTCACTGCTGGTGTGGTCTGGGATTATCTGCATTTTGCAAATAATTGGTGGGTTTTTTTAATAGGTGTGATAATTTGCATGTGAAAAATATGAGCTCTTAAGCTCCAAATGTATTTTGTCAAATTTTTCTAATAATCTGATATAGGGGGAAAAATATCTTCAAAGATTTTGCTTTGAGTCCTGTACTTTTAAAAATTTATTTAATAGTTTACACAGTGAATTTCTGTTTAAGCAGTCAACAGAAAAGTGCTACGGCTCAGTTTCAGAGAATGAAAGTGATTTTTGCCTTTTAGGGAAATTCCAGAAATAAAAAACCCAGAGTATTCCTGCTAGTTATTATTTTCATATCACTATTTTTTTAGCCTGAGTAGTTTTATATAAACAGAATCCTGATAATCTAAATGTAGTGATGCTCTTTCTAAGCGAAGGGAGAGACTGCAGAGGATTGGAAGTGATAATTTCTAATCCTAGGATACAGTAATAATGAGCATTAAAATACTTTAATGATGTCAGGAAGAATCTTCCCATGCCAAGATTTGTGTAGTTTCTCTTGACTTTCACTGATGATGGCCAAGGACCGGGGAGTCCTTTCAGGCTGCTGGGATACAGAATCTGTAATTCTGCAGGTTTATTCTGTATCCAGGTTCAGAGATGTGATAGGCACAGGCTTGGGTCAAATCCAGACTGGTCATTCCCATGGAACTGTACTCCTTGTTTGTCTCTCATGTGGACTTAGCAGATTTTTCTGCTCCTAAGAAGACTTTCTGCCGGATAAGTGCTGGATGGGGCTCGGATGGTTTGGGAGGTGCAGCCCCCTGCTCGGGCCCAGCAGACACTGTCCCTTTGTCCCCAGGGGCAGAGCGTTGGCGTTCCCGTCCTGTCGGAGCGGTGGCAGTGCCACAATGTGTCACTTGTGTGGCCTGGCGGCGGGGCCGGGTGCCCTGTGACTCAGTGTCAGCCGCGGGGCCCGGCTGGGTGTGCACGGCCGTGTGTCTGTGCCAGTCCGGCTGTGCCAGCCCGGGCACCGAGCGAGCCCAGCCCGGCTGGAGGGCTGCCATGGCGCAGGTCGTTCCCATATCGCTCAGCTGGTCTCTTGTGGGCTTCCTTTTCCTGGTTAAATGGAAGCAGGAAATAGGATTGGAGGTGCTCTTCTGTTGTGGTGGCTAAGTCCACAGTACATCCCCCAAGTTGCCTTAAAAGTGGTCTCTCCTTACAACACTGTGCTAGAAAGTTCTCCCTTGGTCTAGATCCCGCTGGTCACTGGCCCTGTCCCCCCTCCCATCCCTTTTCCCATTGGCCCTGTTATGGCACTCACCCTTGCCTCTGCCCCCGAGCCCTCAGACTGTTGGTATTGGATGCTCTGCCTGCCTTTGGGAGCTCTCGGGATAAAACTGGCACGGGCATTCAGTTTGGGGCTCTTCTTGTGTCCGCCTCCTTTGCGTGTGTAGCCATTAAACGCCTCGGAATTGCATGCACAGAGCCCCTCTCGCCTCTCTGTCTCCAGTTCGTGCACAGACTGTGGGTGTGAGTGGCTGTTCACCCGTGCCCGCGAGGGTGGGACGGTGTGCACGTGTGGGTGCTGGCACAGAGCTGCCTGAGCGGCCCACGAGGGACCCAGCAGGGTCGTGGCATTGACCCGCTGAAGCCCTCTTCCCTACTCCTCTCTCCATGGAGCTCCTGCAGGGGAGCAGGAGATGTGGCGGTGTTGGTGGGGCATGACCAGGACCCTTGGCCTGGGGTGTTGGCTGCTGTCCCCATGGCCCCATCCCGCTGCTCTCTCACAGGCTCTGGCATTGCCGCTGCCGTGGAGAGATCCCCTTCACCGAGGGACTGCAGGATAGAAATCCCAAAGGTTAATCTATCCATTATTATAAATATTTATAAATGGGTTGGATAAATCATACTGTGTAATTATCTACCTAACTAGTCAAGCCATTAGGACATTAAATAGCACAAATCAGAACTCATTTGGTTCATCATGAGCCTGATATTGTTATGAAACAGCTGAGCAGTGCTGTGAACCTTTCAGGGCTTTCAGGGCAGTGAACTTCAGCTGTGAGGGGTGGTGGGCCTGTGAGAGTGGCAAACCAGGGGCTTTGGTTAAAAACTGCTTGTCTGCGACAGGCAGTGAAAGGTTTCACCAGCATTTAGTTAAATGTGAGCTGACCAACAAAACTGAAATACAGTGTTGAAGCTTCTACGTCCTCTGTTTTGCAGCATTTTAATTCTGCTGCTCACACAAAGTGTATCCAATGTTGGCTGATGCTGTTTGTGGTCGTGGATTGATGAGGGGAGAGGCAACACCTTGTTTTGCCCCAAAGGCCCTCAGGAGTATCACAGCCAATTGCACAGGCACTGTCCCTAAGGAGTGTTTTCCCCATGTGCTTTCTGTGTAGTTAATTCCTAAACTCTTATGGAATTCTCCAGCTATTCCTTTGGTGTTCCTAAAAGCACGTGGGTAACACCCAGGTGTGTGGTGTATGCTGCTGTGGGTGGGTTTCAGTCCATAATTCCAGTGTTCCTGGCACTGTAAGGAGCCTTCTTTCCAACCTTATCCATGTCGATGACCCTTGTGGGTCCCTTCCGACTCAGGATATTCTCTGATTTCCTGTGCCTTTGCCATTCAAAGGGGAGGTGGGGTGCAAGAGGAAATGCTGCGACTTGATGGCACCACTTGCTGGTGTTGTATAGCCAAACGGGCTCCTTGGGCAGCCAAAGGAGAGACCCAGGGCCTGCATTGTTCTGGTTGGGCTTTTACTTTTCAAATAACACCTGGCAAGAAAAATCAAAACCAAAACCCCTGAACAAAACAGGAGAATGGTTGAGTTTGGGAATTATCCAAAGCAACACAGCTCAGGTCTCATGGATAGATAAGCTGGGGATGAGGTAGAAGCTGGATTGCTGGGGATGGATTCATGGATGTGGCAGAGAGAAACCTGTGACAGGAGTGGGGTGGAAATGGTGCTGGAGTGGATTAGCAGGATTCCTCAGTAGGAGTTGTTGAACACAATTTATCTTGTCTATTAAAATAAAAAACCCTCTTCATGGTATTTCCACTCAAAGCTGATTTTTGTAAACAAACAAATTTTGATTTTTTTTTCAGACCATGCTGAGGTTTCCCTCACTCCTGGCTCAGTTAAGTGGTGGGAGCCACTCATGGAGCAGTGAGCACTTGCTCTGGAGCCTCTGGATTTGGTGTGTCACTGGCAGGAATGTGGTGGATCCTGGATTCCTGTGTGCTCTGTGGCTGCTCCTGGGGACTGTCCCTGTGCAGAGCAGGAATGTGTGGTGTCCGTGGGCCCTGAGCCTGTGCCAGCCCTGCTGGGGGGGGCTCTGCAGGAGCTGTCACCCCTGAAGTGGCACAGACAGCCCTGAGGTGATGGGGTGGTGCAGTGTGGCTGCTGCTGCTGTGTTTGCAGAGTTCACTTCCCTGAGAGTGTCCTTTAAACTCCAGCTCTGCCACAGTTTGGGGCCAAGGGCTGGGATTGGCACTGCAGGCACCCAGTGAGGAGCAGCCTGGGGGTACCAGCAGCTGACACCCCCCAGGCAATGCAGCTCCAGCGCTGAGATCTGAGCGAGCAGCTCGGGGGTGCAGCGCCGAGCGCGCTTGTGGGGCTTGATTTTCTGCTTGCTGTATACAAATTGGAGAAACGACTCTGCTCTGACATTTAAATAACAGTGATGAAGAGTAGGCAGAACTCCTCAGGAGTGTGTTCTTCTCCTGGTGGCTGCATGCAGCTCCCACCGGCACTGCTGGGGATTTTGCAGATGTATCTGAGGAAGAAAAAGCCTTTTGCATTGCATAACCAACCTGAATTTCTCTGGAGAGCAGCGGCTCCTGAAACAGTTGGTAGAAATTGCTGCATTTCAGAAGTTATTTGTTTTACCTGCATATCAAACTCCAACTTATATTTTTATTCCCCTGGTATATTGCACATCCTGCTTCTGGGACAAAGCTGCCTCCACATTCCAGTTAAATTGTATTTCACACTGTGCCTAAATACATTTAGTGAGATGAGATTCAAACAATTAAATATGTCTTCTATGATTTTCCCTCTGTTAGTCCAGTAGCCTAATAATTATCTCAACTGTTTTAATATGACTTGCACGGTGTTGTCAATTTATTTAGTTGGAATTAGTTTTCTATTTCTTCTTGTAAGTGTTGCCTGTTTACTTAACAATATTTGGCTTTGCCTAATGATATGTACAGAAGACAGGGCTAAGTGGAACATCAGCTGTTTACATCAGCTTCAACAATTAATGCATGTTAATTTTTAATTACAGTGATTGTACTGGAGGCAAAATGTATGTTTTCTCACAGAACAGATGTACCAGTCAGCTTTGCTGGGGAACAGGCAGATCGATGGGCTGGGGCTGCTGTCAGCCCTGCCAGGGTGGCAGCTCCTGCTGCATGGATGGATCGTGGTGCTGGATGGACACTGGCCTCAGGATGCACAGCTGGGACACTGGAGGGTCCAGGGTCGTCACCCACAGGGCTCAACCCACCTTAGGGTCACGCCTAACCCTCCTCTGGTGGGTTTGTTCTCCGAGCAGGCTGGAAGCAGTGCTGATCCCGGTGGGTTTTGTTGCTGCTGACTCCCAGCTCTGCAGCAGAGGTGGCCGTGGGGGAGCTGCAGGCAGCACCCGCTGGCCCCACAGCACAAGAGCTCTGGTTTGGTGTGATTGTTGAGCACCTTCTGTGGGCAGCAGCAGGAGTTGGTGGCATCCCTGTCTGGGAAGACTTTGCCCGTAAACACAGCCAGGGCCATGTTTCTTTGGCGCAAATGTGTTGGAGGATTTTATTGTGGCTGTGAGCGACTGTGAAGGGGCAAAAGCTGCGGGCTAATGGGAGCCATGGTGTGGCAGCTCATGGGCAATGATGGGGGCAAGACCTCAGAGCAGCTGGGGAGGCTCAGTCTCACAGAATCCCAGATCACTGAGTTTGACCCAGGTAACTCCACATCCCAGCAGTTTCATTCTCTTGTGTCAGGTTGCTTTTGCCTTCAGCAGGTTTGAAGTTCTCATCAGGCAAGTGCTTATAAAAAATAAACTTATCAGAATTAAAACGTTAAGCAGAAATCTGATGTAATTCCAGGGGGGTGTAGGGAAATAAGAAACAATATTAAATGGTGCTGTCCTAATTGATTTCAAACTCATTTCCATCAGCAGAGCAGAGTTGCCAGACTGAACTTAACGCTGATCCTGTTGCACAATGTCCTTATGCTGATGTGCACTCTGGCATCTGCTGGGGATCTAAGCAGGTATTAAAGAGTTTAAAGAGTACAAATACTGCAGGTAACAGACTTCTCATGCATAAACCACAATATTCATCATGAACCCACAAAGCCACCTCGTGAGCAGTAAAAGTGAATCATGCTCCTCTCACAAGCCATTATGTGCGAGTTTATCCTGGCTGTGAGGAGAAGCTGCTGGTTCTGCTGCATCTCACGGGCCTCACACAGCAGCAGCTACTGGAGAAAAGGAGAAAACCCAGGGAATGGCTCCACACAGGCAGAGAGCAGGGTTGGGGTGGGTGGCTGGTGTGGAAAAGCTCTTCCCTGGGAGGGCCTGGCACAGGCTCCCAGAGAAGCTCTGGGGAACTGGGGTTTGTGCCCATGGACAGGTGGAATAATCCTGGAGCCCGTGGGAGCTGGTGGCTGCGGGACACGATTACCCGGAGAAATTCCCCATTCCTGGCGATGAGCGCCTGGAGCACCTTGCTCCCTGTCCCGACAGCGAGGGGCTGGTGGGAACAGCGTGGTCTGTGTTAGAGAGTGCCAGGAATGGGCGCTGAGGCTTGGCTGGTTTAGTTATTTACTGCCGGCGGTGTTCAATGCCTGCCGGTGCTCTGGGGTCCGCGGCTCCCTCCCTGCTCCCTGTTTTCCCTGTTCCCCCGGCTCTGGCAGGGCTCAGAGGTGGTGCCGGGCTCATACATTTCCCGGACGCGGCCGGGAGGGAAAATGCTGAGTGCACAGAGCTGCTGGGCAGCATCACTCACGGGAGACAATTCCCTCCTCCCTCCCTTCCCATCCCCCCGGGTGCCCGAGAGAGGGAAGGGTGCTCCGGGCATTAATGGCACTACTTGCTGTCCCTGCCGTGCTGAGGGGATGGAATGGGGTGTTCTGTAATGTCCCCCCAAGCCGAGGCTCTCTGCAATTCCCGTTCCCTCGGGCCGGGGTGCAGAGGGAGAAGGGGCAGGGCCGGCACCTCCGGCTGGGCTCTGCTGCAGGGCTCCACAGAGGAACAGCCAGGAAAACAAATGGGAATACTCTCGAAATGGTGGGCTCGAGGCCTGGAAGCTTTCAGACTGCAGCTATCTGGGGCCTTGCTGTGTCTTTTCCAGGACTGACCCCTGGTTCCCTGTTACAGCTGCTCCGTGCTGGGCTGGCTGTGATGCCCCATGCCCTTTCTGGGTGGGTATCCCACCTCTCTGGGTGTACCTTCCTGCTGGACAAAAGCCCTTAAAATTAAAAAAAACCCCATAAGTTTTAGGAGATTTTATAGCCCTAAAAATATTTGTGGGGTTTTATAACCCCAATTCCCCATGCCAGCAGTTCCCTTATGTGGTGCAGAAGTTTTGTGCACAGCTGTGGATTAATAGTTACCAAAAATAATTCCTTCCTGTTGAGCATTCTTCTCCCAGATTTTATCTCAGCCTTTATAAACTTCACTTTGCAGATGTTTCACCTGTTCTATCCTGACCCAAAGAGATGTGCAGGGCTGGCTCCCCCAAGGATGGTGATGCTTCCCAAAGGGGAGCTGCTGCTCCGCTGCCCTTGGAGCTGGATGAACAACAT
This sequence comes from Corvus kubaryi, assembly GCF_017639235.1. Taxonomy (NCBI): domain Eukaryota; kingdom Metazoa; phylum Chordata; class Aves; order Passeriformes; family Corvidae; genus Corvus; species Corvus kubaryi. The sequence continues at coordinate 859,667 of NW_024581135.1, forward strand.
TCCCCATCTCTGGGGTGGGGAAGGGGGCTCAGTGTTTGAAAAGAGATATTTATTAAACAGCAGTGGCCCCTTCAGCCAGGACAGGGGGAAGTGCCATCCAGGGCAGGTTGTTGGTGGCCCAGGCAGGTCCCCTGTTTTCCATCCTTCTCCTTTTTCCCTGTGTTCCTTTTTCCCTGTGTGTGTGTGCTGTTGAAATAGCACCTGAAGTGAATGATTTGGAGCAGAGGTGAGGGATCATTCCTCGTTCTCAGGGAAATCCTCCTGGTGGAGGGTGCCCCACACCCCCATGTGCTCCAGGATGGAGTGGCCAGTTGGACTTTTGGAACCTTTTGGATTCCCCATCACAAGAGGAGTGTTATTCACCATGTTTTTTAATAAAACCCAAATTATGTGAACATTTACAAGAGAGATGATGCCTTTTTGCTCTTTATGGCAAAACATTGCTCTAAACCCGTATTATTTTGTGGACTTCTTTCAAAGTTATCATTTCTAAGCGCCTGTTTTCATTCTTGACTTATATGAGCTCAGGCACACAGATGAGAGTGGAATGATTAAGGTTTTCTCTCCAGCACAGGAGTAGTTTGCATGTCTGGGTATCTGGGCTTTCTAAATGGTTCTGGGGGATGAGGGACCCACAAAATCACTTTGGGGTGGGTTGTTTTTTTCTTAGCAAAGCAACAGTATCTAAAATTGGTGTCCTGTAATCTATATTTCAGAAAGACAGCAAATATATTAGTCCAGGGGGAATGCATCATTTTAAATGAAAAATCGATAAATAACAGCATTTGGTGGGTTTTTAATGTTAAAATATGTTCCTTTTTAATTAGTCATTATGTGTATTGATTGATGCTTACTGTACTTGTGATGCCTTTCCTTCAGGGCTTTGTGTATTTCATAGATTGGGAGATGTAAAAATACTTTAAATCAAAGCAGTAAAATAAGCGTAGTTAGAGGGAGAACACGGGGTTTTTTTCTTCATTTACATTCATTACATATTATGAGTTTAATTACCTCCCTCAAATAATCCCAGGCTGAGGGGATGATGCTGGAGAAGGCGTACTTCCATGATGATTTTATTGATTGTGACTGATGGATGGCATCAACATTTCATAGTGAAGAATCATGGTTTTGTTACATCAGGAAAATTAAATTGGGAGAGTTATTTTCTTTCCCAGTGATAGTGGCAGTTAGAATATTTCACCTGTAATGAGATGTGTGCGTTATGTGCCATAGTGAACCACTGCTGAGCCATTAAATATATGTAAATGAAGAGAAACACAAGAGAGCCTGGGCATAATAACGTGCAGAACAGAGAAATGGATCCTGGAAAGTGATTAATTTATTTGATGATGCCTCAAGTGAGGAATTTTAGGTCACAAATGAAGTGACAGAATGACAAATTACCATTTTAAAGAATTTACTGGGCATCATTACTGAACAATTGTCAGGTAGTTTATGGTGGCTGAGAAGATGGTATAAATATAGATCTTTTCCTTATCTGAGATGAATTATTAATCACCTTTTTAAAAATCTTTGTGAGTGATGGTTGGCTGTCTGATTGGAAATAATGTGTTCTACAATTTTAACTAAATTCTAATATGATGTGTAACAGGAATCTTTACAATTAAAGTCTCAGCGGAGAGTGGTAGGAGGTTTACAGTCAATTGCAGTTTTAATGTGATGAAAGAGGAGGAATTCTCCAGCATATTTCAATAGGTTTCCTTAGGTATATTATCCCTGCTGTGATGTTATTCAAATGTTTACAGTTTATTTTCCTTTGAAAAATGACATTCAGATACTCAAATTGTTTTCCCGGGTTTATTAGTTAATGAAAATGAAATTCTGGTAATTACTCTGTTTGTGCTGCCTGCCACGTTATCCGGGGCAGCGAGTGGCTTTGGCAGGCGGGCTGTGAGTGCAGCTGCCCGCATTTTGTGTGGCTTCTTTTGCTCCGTGGGTGCCGTGTCCCCCTTTTTCCGTGGGTGCCGTGTCCCCCTTTTTCCGTGGGTGCCGTGTCCCATTCCTGGCGCTGGCTCCCCCCGGAGCGCGCAGGGAACCACGCGGGGCTGGAATTAATCCTGGTGCCAGGCGCATCCCGCGTGTTTGAGGAGGAATCCGCTTCCCTCAGCCTCGGAGCAGGACTTGGGTCCCTGCTGGTGAATTTGTTGAGGCTTCCGAGCCGGAATTGTTGTTGAGGATTTGGGAATGCTGTGTGTGCGCTCTTTATTGCTTCTTGGGGATTTGGGGGATTTTTTTCCCCCTTTAGCTGTGCACAGCTATAAACAGTTGGGTATTCCCAGACAGCCTTTGGAAAGAGCTGGCTGAGGGGACAGCAGGCACTCGCCAAAGTACCCAGAAAGGGGATTTGCTCTGCATTTCTCAATAGAAATTTATTAATCAATCTGCTTCTCACACTGTTAAAATTCCATGTTTTTGTAACCACCCTTTGAATTCAAAAGTACTGAATGAATCAGGATGAATACCACTGCACAATCATTAAGAATAAGATTTTTTTCTCATTAAAATGAATTAAAATTAAAAACGAGTTAAAATTTTAAAAATTAATATTTCCCCCCAATATTATTAGTTCATTTACTGACTGATTTGTAGAAATCCCCCACTCTGGTGGGGTTCCACCACTGTGTAGTTGTGGAGCTCTGGGTCTTAACTCCTGCTTTAGGGGCCCTGCTCAGCTTAGGAAGGGGAGTGGGTGCTCAGAAGGTGGATGCAGGGCTGGAAGCACCCTGGAATCTGCCTGGAAAATCTCTGGTTAAGCCCTGCCCTTCTGGAGGCAATTCCTTTTCATTTTATAATTTTATGCTGAACTTTTTAAGTTTCAGATTTCATTCTCTGCCCATTGAAAAGGTAGCTCTAGAACTAAAAAAAAGGAATAAAATTAGCCCTTGGTGACTTTTGCTATCACCATTTTGCATTGCCAAAGGGGAGGTAAATCCAAGGGAATTTATTTGCATCTGCTTATGAAGATTTTCTCGGGGTTTTTCTCCCCGACAGGGGTTTGACACTCAGCTGCTTTGCTCTTCCTGCACTCGGCTGTTGGAGCTGATTCCCTGCTCCTGCCGCGGTGCTGCTTCCCAGCACTGTGAGCTTGGCAGGAGAAGAACCACTTCCAGGCTTCAAAAGGGAAAACAGGTGATGAGGCTGCTTGATTTCAGTTTGTGTGGAAAATAAGTGCCCACTTCCCCCCTCCTGCTGTGTCCTGTGTTCCCCCTGAGCTCACCTGCCTGGGAATCGCTCGGTGCCAGCCGTGCCCGTGTTTAACCCTGGGAGCTGGAGCTCGGGGCAGGTGCCTGTCCTTCCCTGTGCCCAGGGCTTGCCTTGGCTGCCGCAGAGCCACTGCAGTGCCAAACGGGAGCGTTTCTGAGTCCCGGAGCGCTGGAGCTGCTGATTGCCCGTCTGGGGCAGAGCGGGCACCCCAGAGCCCCCAAGGCCGCCCGCGCAGAGTCGCAGTGAGGGGTTCTTGCCCTCTCGTGCGTTTCTGGGTCGCTCCCTGCGGCTGCTGGGGTTGGTGAGGAACAGAGAGACCTTTCTGTGTTGCTCCCTCGCCGTGCAGTGAACTAAGAGCTCGGCCGCGCTGGGCTCCAGGCCCGCTGGGCAGAGAACGGACGGAAACCATCCCGAGCTTCTCTTCGGCAGCAACAATTCCTGAGGAGCTGACATTTTGCAGATAACCTGGCAGGGTGCTAAGGAAGGGGTTTCACTTCTGAGGACATGAAAATCTATTTTGTCCCTTCATGCCTGCAAATGGCTGTGAGAGGGGAGTGCAGACCTGGAACTGGAAAACCGCAGGCCTGTTCCAGAGCCTCCTCCCAGGGCTGGATTTATTTGTGGGGTGAGCTGCACCCAGCTTGGCAGAGGGCTGGCCTTGCCCCACTGAGGCTGCTTTTGCCTCTCGAGGTTTTGCTGCCCTCAGGGTGAATCCAGTTCCTAAATCCTGGGACAAGAGCATGGGCACTTTGCCACCTCTGCTTCCCAGGAGTCCCCCACACCTGTGGCCGTGTGGAGCTCGTGAGGGTCAGCTCTGTGTGCAGTAAAGGGTTTTTAACTTCTGTGTGTGCCTGTCACAGGGATTGTTGTCATAAATTCCCCTTAATTGTTACTGCTGGGGTAGAAGAAGGTCCGTGACGGATGCAGAGCCCAGTGGAGATCCAATAAAATACAGAACTGTCCTAGTCCACAAATTCTGAGCTCGTAACTTACTGAGACTTGAATCTGACAAACTCCCAATTACACATACCATAGAAAATTTAATATTTAATAAAACCCATTCTCCGCCCTGTAATCCTGACTAGCCACAGTCTTTTAGGAGCAGGTAAAAATAAGGAGGTGTAGAAAAAATACCCAGTGTGTTCCCTATAAAAGATTCAATAATACCATCTCTGGTGGGATTTATTTGCTCCTGTGGGATTTATTTCAGAGCTCAGGACACCTGAGGGGTTTCACTGCTGCTCACTGCAATAGGAACTGGAAAGCTGGAACTTTAGGGGAATAATTATAACGAGAATTAAGTTTTATGGATCAGAGGATTCACTAATAATAAATACTATGCTGAGGTGCCATGTGTAGTTTATGATCATGGACTTAAGGCGTGACTTGGATTGGAAGGGACCTTAAATCCCATCCCATCCCACTCCTGCCATGGCAGGAACACCTTCCACTATCCCAGAGTGTCCCAAGCCCTGTCCAACCTGGCCTTGGGCACTTCCAGGGGCAGCCACAGCTGCTCTGGGAATTCTGGACAGGGGTTGGTGCTGGGCTGGGCAGTGCTGGGTTAGCAGTTGCATTTATGATGTCTGAGGGCTTTCCCAACCTAGCAATTCCATGGTTTTATGACCCTTTTTCCCTGTGAGAGGGACTGAGCACTGGCACAAGTTGCTCATGGAATTTCCCACCTTGGAGATTCTCCAGAGCCCCCCAGTGTGGGGTGTGGGCTCAGGGTGAGCCTGTGAGCAGGGGCCTGGACAAGCTGGTGTCCAGAGGCCACTTCCACCCTTGGCCCATGAACTAAAATTTCATTATCTGCTGAATTTCTAGGGCGGAACAGGAGCCAGGACTCCATTTTCTTCTTTGCCACTGCAGAATGTGGAGAGCTCTCCCTCAAACTCAGAAAGGAACTAATTTGGAGCCCCCTGCTCAGGAGTGGCTTTTCCCCAGGGCTTTTCTTTTTTTTTTTTTTTTTCATGGAAAAGCTGGCAGCCTGTGAATGGAGGAGGTTTACTCTGCTCCAGCAGAATTCCAGGAGTGCCTGGAGCTGCTGCGGAATTGTGGCTGCATTTCACTCTCCCTTTTTTGTCAGATGATCTGCTTTGTTTTCCACCATTTCTTTTATTCCCCAAAATGTTCTGTGCCAATGTTAGATTTCTGATACGTGACACTGTGTTAATTTGCGGTTTTTTTCTCTGTGGGGAAGCCTTGATGAGAAATTATTGCAATTTGTGAAAGCTTTATTTGTGCTGATGATGACTCAAAAGTTAGAAATGCTGCTCTGCTGTGATTACTGGCCTTAAAAAAATGACACAAATGAAAGTGGGACTTTTTGATTCTAGCAGAAGGACTTTGTTTGAGGCAGAGAACAGAAGTATTTTTTATCGTGAGCTTTCACTCATTTCAGAGGAGCTGGGCTTGTTAATAACTTTAAGTGACACAAAGAATCTGAAATATTAATTCACTTAGTGCTCTTCTAAGGAAATGGATAAGCAAATGCCACGCAGGAAACCCTGGGAGCTTTGGGGAAGGAGGGAGTTAAAAACATGGGCTTTAGGACAGGGAAATCAGAAAAATGCAGTGTATTTTCTTTACCTGAATATCCTGGGAAGCTGAGACCAAAAGGAATCCATGAGCTGCCTGCAGGAAATGCTCAGGTGGGAAGGGAAGGGCTTGGCTGGGACACGAGGATGATTCCAAAGCAGGATCCCCATCCCAGACCCCTGAGCTGGGCATTTTGGGAAGGCCACAGAGAAGCCGAGACCAAGGGTGAAGTGTTGGAAGTTTCTCTTTGCAGTTTACCTTTTTTTTTTTTTAAGGAGTCTCAAAATGAATCTGGGAAAATTAGAAGGGGAATTTACATGGTATTTGAGGGATTTCCTTGGTTTTACAAATATTTTATCTTTTCTATTAAAAAAACCATTAGGAGGTGTGAAAGGAAGGCGAGAAAAGGTCAGGCTGTGCTCTCGTTTGCTCTGGTCTAAGTCCAGACCAACACCTTTAATATCAGTGGAGCCGCTCTGGATTTGCCGGAGCGCGGCCGAGCGGGATCCGCGCCCGGACAGCCTCGGCCGGCCTGGGGTGATGTTCTGCAGCGTGGAAATGGAAAAGATGGATGAACTCGGGTTTTCTGGAACGTGGTGTACAGCCTGGGCAAGCGGAGGGTGTAAAACATCCCCAAATCTGGGAGCTTTAAAACAGAGAAACAGTAAAGGGCCGAGATCTCAGGTGGGGCACGGCTGAGCCTTTGTGGAGTTGGATGGAGCCAGGAATAAACTTGGTTTGGGGCATCCGTGGGAATCATGGACACACAGAATGGCCTGGGCTGGAGGGGTCCTTAAAGATCATCTCATCCCAACCCCCTCCATGGGCAGGGACACCTGGCACAGTCCTCCCAGTGCCACTTTGGAGGGCTGCTAAATGGAAAATAGACATTCCAGGGCAAACAGGAGCAGGGGAAAAAACGTCTTGGGTGCTATTTTATATTATTTTTAATACGAATTGCCTTCAAATTGTTACCTTTACACTTTGTCAGACCCACGTGCCACAGAACCCCTTGGGAATGGTGCTGTGAGTGCTGGGGGGCTGTTTGGGATGCCGGCAGGCAGCGCATCCCGAGGCTGAGCTGGCTGCTGGCTCCAGCAGCGGCGGCTCCCAGTGCTGGCAGGAGGCACAGTGGGCACAGTGTCCCGGGCAGAGGAGAAGGGGGCAAAGCAGCCGGACCTGGTGCAAACTGGGTGAGGCGGGGGGTCAAACTGGGCACAGCAGCCTCTGCTCCCTGCTCTCCCCTCACTGCCTGGGTTTCCATTTTAAGGAGTGAGCGTTGTTTCTCTGGAGCAGCAGTAATCCAGTTCATGCTTCAGTGGTGTCCCTGAAACTTGTGATGTACGGCTGGTGTTATCTTTGCTCATATCAGAGAGAGGAACTGAGAGACCCTTCCCTTGTTTTGGTTGGGTTTGAGGGGGGTGGAGCTTACACTCAGTGTTTTCTGTGGGTTTGATTTGTGGGGAGTTTTCGTCTGTTGGTTTTTTTGGTTTTCAGGTTTTTTTTTAACTGTGTTGTATTTAGCAATATCTGGTCTGAGGGACAGGAGCAGAATGCCTGTGAGTGACCATGTGTGGTCTCACTCCTTTAAAAAGTATAAAATATTAGGTTTATAAGTATTTTTTTTGCCAATGCAGTTGATCTTTTTGTTTGTCAGATGTTCAGGGCTGTGTGAGTGACACTGGTGACATTCCCAGCCACCAACAGCCACTGCAGAACTGAGGATGTCTCTGGGTGGTTCCCCATTCTCCTTTCCCCATCCTCCCATTTCCTCCCCTCAGTCCCATATCCCTGCCATGTTCATCTGTGTTTTCCAACTAAATGAGTGACCCTGGTGTCTCCAGTGGCACAAAGTGACATCACTTACACAGTAGTACAGTATTTTATCACTGGGACCCATTTTTAGGTTGGGATGGGAGCCTGAGGAAGAGCGTGGCAGGAATGCAATAACATCTTGGATGAGTTTTATTGGCAATCCCAGACTGGTTTGTGTTGGGAGGACCTTAAAGCCCACCCAGTGCCACCCCTGCCGTGGGCAGGGACACCTGCCACTGTCCCAGGCTGCTCCAAGCCCCAGTGTCCAGCCTGGCCTGGGGTGTTCCCAGGGATGGAGCAGCTGCAGTTTCCCTGGGCAGTGCTGACTCGGCCCTGGAGCTGCTGAGTGCAGGTGTTGGGAAAGAGAGAGCTGCCTTTAGCAGGGCACTTATGCAAATGACAGCAAAGAACATGACAACAAATAAAAGCATTTATTTTTCCTCTCGCCCAGGCCATGCTGGGGAAAGGTGTGAGCCCAGAGCTCTGGAAATAGAATTTGCAAAGGTCAAAGATTGCTCACAGAATTCATAAATGCCCCTGCTTAACGCAACTGCCCAATTACTCTTCATGAGTAACTTCCCAAACACTTCTCATCTTGTGTCAGACAAATTGGTACCTATTAGAAAAGACTTTTCTCAGATTTTCAGTTCACCCTCCTTCTCGGATTTTTTTCTTTGGGAAAACAAGTTTTGAGATTATAAACACCTTTTGTTCGCAGGCTGCGTTAAAAGTCTCCCCCAGCACAGGAAATGGGAATGCATGGCGGGGGTACTTGGGAGCAGAGTTAATTCCTTGCAGCAGGTGAAGCCAGAGAGGTGAATTTTGCACGAGGCTCAGTATGGAGATCACAGAGTCCCAGACTGGTTTGGGCTGGAAGGGACCTTAAAGCCCATCCAGTCCTGGGAAGGGACACCTCCCACTGTGCCAGGGTTTTCCTGAAACACCAAACTCTGCCCAGCGAGCGATGTCAGCTCTGCCTGAGCGCTGGCAAGAGGATATGGGCACATTACTTTGTGTGGTCTGGGAAACTTGGATCTAAAGAAAGAGGAGATGGGACAACTGAGGTGTAGTGCTCTCACTCTGGAAAGGGTTTGAGCACTTCCTGGAGCTCCTGCAGCAGCCAGGGCCTGAGGCTGCAGCCGAAGGGAAGCGGTGCTAGTGACTGGGGAAGGGAGGGGAGCACAGCCCTGCAGGCAGATCCTGATGGGATAGCAGGAAAAGTTTCTTCCCTGAAACAGGCTGTCCAGGGCAGTGCTGGAGTCCCCATCCCTGGAGGGATTTCAAAGCCCCGTGGATGTGACACCTGGGGACATGAGGCAGTGCTGGCCAGGGTGGTGCTGGGCTTGGATTCAAGGCTTTTAGGGGTCTTTTCCAACCTAATTAATTCTATGATTCCTGAAAGCTGTACCTCCTTGGAACCCAGAGTTTCCTGTGGTTCAAAAGGCAGCTGAGCACATTTGTTGATGAGATGAGGGCTGGTACAAAGGTCCAGTGGCTCAGGAATTCCCTGCACATCAAACAGTCCCACTTCTGGAGGAGAATTGCTGGAGGTGAGCTTTGCTCAAGGCTTCTGTATCTACTCCTGGTCACTGATTTCAGTGGGAATGAAGCTGAGCTGGTGTGGGGTCCACAAGAGATTCCTCATTTTCCTGGATGGGAACGAGTAATTTGAACACGAGTTTCTTCTCTTTTGCATTGTGTTGCTGGGGTTTTCCCTGAGCAGGTCCAACTTTCCTGAGCTCACTCTCAAAGCATGAGCCACAGCACCTGGATGAGGGGGAGCATTGGAATGGGTCTGGAGAGGAGACAGTGGAAAGGGAGAAAATGCAAGAAGTAGCAATGAAATTATATTTATTGATATTTTTTGTGTGTGTGTGTTTATGCATATTGGTTAAAACAAGTGACTGTAAAATGTGAACAGCTGAAGACAGGTTTGAATTCCAGCGCTCAGGGCCGTAGGGATCATCCTGTGGGCTGGACCTTGAACTTGAGTGCGTCTGGGAGGCAAAGCTGTTAAAGAGCATCAGGAGTGTTTGTGGGGAGGTGGGAGGGAAGCGAGCTCCAGGTACAGGTGGCTGTGATCACGGCAATCCCTTGAAAATCGCCCATTAGTTCTGTCTAATAGGCTTATTCTGAGAATAATGGTTCTGCATATCTTTGGAAAATTCACTCCGAAGTCTCAGCGTTTTCCGTGTCTTGCCTGGAGAAAAATCGCTGCGCTTGAAAATCAGGAATTGTCAGTGAGCGTTGTCAAAACAACTTTATTTTATCAAGTCAAGATAATGTTGAGAGAAGTCTATACCCACTTTAATTGCTTTGACATTCAATTAGCAAGACATTCTACTCCTCTCCAATAGAGTGAGCTTTTGCGTGGCTCACAGGAAAACCCGGCTGGAAAAGCACCAGGGGATGTCGTGGGGGCCGTGTTCCGGCACCGCTCACCTCACCCGACTCCTGCTGGGGCTGGACGTGCCCCACTCCCCGCTCCTGGAAATTCCCAGGAAACTTATTCCAGTGCTTAACTCTACCATGTTGGTTTTTTTTCCCTCTGCCTCTCCCTCGTGGCAATTTAAATCCCTTATTTTTTTCCCCCCAATCTGCCATAAACATAAAAAACTGGTTTTCCTTCTGTCTTTGCTACAGCTGTCGCCACACTTGAAAATTGTTATCATGTCCTCCCCTAAGTGCTCTTTTTTAGGATAAACAACCCCAATTCTTTTAATCTCTGCTCAGATGTCAGGTTTTGCAGGGCTCTGATTAATTCCGTGGCGTTCCTTGAGGTGCATTATGCTGGGTGAATAATGGCCCTTGTCCCCCAGGATAGGTCATTTATACCCGTGGCCGGATATTTATTCATTTAATCACTGCCCGACGTGGCCGTTGACGCAGCAGCTGAGCCACTGCCAGCCCGGGCCCACGAGAAGCCTGGAGAAAGGGGAATAATGAAACCTGATCAATACAGGTGGGACTTGTTGGAGTTGAGCCTTTGCTCGGGGAGCTGCACCTGTGGGTGCACCCAGAGGGACAGCACGGCCTCGGTGTTGGCTGGTGAGTGACCCAAGGAGTGGCACAAACCTGGGCTCGTGGACGGCGGGGAAATGGAGGAGTTGGAGCAACGCTCTGGTTTTGATGTTTAGGCTTCCCAAACTTGGCCCCCAGGGAACTTTGCTCGCCCTGGGAAATCTTTAAGGATTTTAAAGATGTATCTCAATAAATAGGTTTATGGCAGCATTCTGGTAGGTGCTGGAGCATGTCTCAGTGAGAGCCTCTGCACTTTGCAGGTTTGCAGATGCCCAGAAGGTTTTGAAAGGTGCTGTAATTAATGCAAGTGTCACAGACCCCCTCCACTGCCTGCCCTTCCTCTCTTATCCTTCCTTTCTTTCCATAGGGGTTGGAGCTGAAGGCCACCAAGTTGCAAATATTGCCAATTTTGTACCTTCAAACCCCTGTAATATTAAATCTAATGAGTGGTGTAACTCTTGCCCTGCTCTCCATGCCCACAGACCTTGTTTGTGCTTGCTCTGACACACTGCAAGCAGCTCCGGTGTTCTTGGATTGCAGTTTCCCCTCTCTCTCAAAGAAAACATGGGGGTAACTGTGTTTTCCTGCTGTGGCGTGTGAGGGGTTAACTCACCCTATTTAAATTGAAGCATCTGAGCTTCCCAACGGGAATTGGGGCACAATAAGAGAGGGAGGGTTGGATGCAGTTTCTCCACTCTGTTCTTTGGATACTGTTCATATGCTGTTCTGACAAAAGCTGAACTTTAGTATTTTAATTTTAAGTTAAATTTAAATTTTAGCTTTAGTTCTAGGAGATGCCATGATTTTCTTAGATTCATTAGAAACTTGATATTACAAAAAAACTACCACATCCCAAGGAGAAAAGTCAGTGGGTGAATGGATTTGGGTTTTTTTTCCAAACCAGTGAAAACCACAGAGAAGTGAGACAGAGTAGAAGCTAAAATAAAATGCTTGGATGTGGTTTCTCTGTTTTCTGGAACTGAAATATTTGGTAGAATTAAAGTAAACTACTTCCATACTTCTTTTCCAGTTGTTACAGAACTTATTCTGAAACTTTTCTCCCTCCCTGCACATGCAGCAGGGGTGGTGGTTTGTCATGTGGGATCATGGAATGGTTTGGGTTGCAAGGGACCTCAAAGCCCATGCAGGGACACCTCCCACTGTCCCAGGCTGCTCCAGCCCCAGTGTCCAGCCTGGCCTTGGGCACTGCCAGGGATCCAGGGGCAGCCCCAGCTGCTCTGGGCACCCTGTGCCAGGGCCTGCCCACCCTCCCAGCCAGGAATTTCACCCAGCAGGCTGGGATTTCTTCTCTCTGATGACAGGAGGAAGAATTCTCGTGCTGGGTTATGATTTCATGATCTGCCATGCTCCAGCCAGGGCTGCCAAGTGAGAGACTCACTTGGCGATCTTCGGTTTCCATCTCCCAGCTCAGGCATTTTGGGCCTCATTTTGAAAGGTGCCAAGTGTCTGCATCATGCAAGAAAGCATGAGAGACGTGAATGAAATGCCAGACTTGCAGAAAATAAAGAGCAGAACTTTTTTGGAAAACAATATTTTCTGTTCTAGCTCTGCATGTGTTAAATATTTGATATTTTGAGCTGGAGAAAGCCGCATTTGCAAGTCGCAGTTGATACATGTAAAGCACTTGTCTGTCTCCACAACAAGCCCACAGAGAAGGATGGGCTGAGGCAGCGTGAGAAGCGTCAGGAGAGAGCTTCAAATTCCAAAGTCTCTCCTTTTAACCCATAAATATTTACACTCCACTTCTCTCGCAACATCTGTTCCGAACGCGCCAGCGAGTAGCCCTGGAACTGTACATCTGACACTAGTATTGAGACTGATAAAGAGTAATAATTAATGGGAAATTTGCACAAAATTAGCTGGCTCATTTGCATGTTCAGACTGTGCCATTTCGGAGCGTGCTGTTGTTTGTGTGGCCTCCCAGGTGGGCAGGTGATCCCGGGGAGCTCCTCCCGGCAGGTCCCACAGTGTGGGGGCACTTCCAGACATTTCCCGGGGTCCAAACCCTCGCTGCCTCCAAACCTGTCATCTTGAAAAGCCATTTGACGACAGAGTTGTGCTTTTTTTCCGCCTCCTTTGAAATGTGTAAAGCAAATTTCTGGGATGCAAATGAAGTTGTGTTGAGGGAAGATCTGTGGGGCTGCAATGAGAAGTTCTTCTCCTCAATGAATCCCAAATGGAATGGCCACAAGACAGCCTGGTTACTGTGGCCCTGCGGTGATCCAAACTTACAGTTACTTTAAACATTTTTTAAATTTGGGACTATTCTCATTTATGTGCACGTTTGCAGCATTGGGACACGTGAGATCCTGCTTCAGCTGGGCTTCCCTTTAGTGCCCAGTGTGAGGTGCAGTGAAAGGAGGGAGATGTGGAGAAGCCCAAATGGCCACAGGGGTTTTAATGCAGCCTCAGCTCATTGTCTCCAGAGGCTCCAGTGCCCTTGGAAGTGACTGTCCTCCTGTGCTGGCACTGCTGGGGTCACCTTAAGTGCTGTGTCATCATAGTGGGAGACACCTGGAGGGGCTGGAGTGTGTCCAGAGAAGGGAATGGGGCTGGGAAGGGGCTGGAGAATTCCTGAGGGAGCTGGGAAAGGGGCTGGAGAATTCCTGAGGGAGCTGGAAAGGGGCTCAGGCTGGAGCAAAGGAGCTCAGGGGGGACCCTGTGGCTCTGCACAAGTCCCTGACAGGAGGGGGCAGCCGGGGGGGTCGGGCTCTGCTGGCAGGGAACAGGGACAGGAGGAGAGGGAACGGCCTCAGGCTGGGCCAGGGGAGGCTCAGGGTGGATATCAGCAGGAATTTCCCCATAGAAAGGGTGCTCAAGCCTTGGAAGTGCCCAGGGAGGTTTGGAGTGCCCATCCCTGGAGGTGTCCAAGGAATTCCTGGAGGTGGCACTCAGGGCTCTGGGCTGGGGACAAGGTGGGCATCGGGCACAGCTGGGACTCTGTGATCCTGGAGGGCTCTTCCAACATAAATCCTTCTGGGACTTAGATGTGGGGCTGGTTTGGGCAGTGGCCCACTGGGGCTCCTGGGAGGTGTCTCATGGGGCTCTCCAAAGGGCAGCACCTGGGGAGGTTGGCACCATCCCAAGAGGCTCTCAGGGAACGGGGCTGTTGCTTTGCTTGCTCAGAGTATTGAAAATACAACCAGAAGAAACAGATATTGAAATGTTTGATGCCCAGCTTGCACCTCTTGTCTTCTCCATAATCCACGTTTCCGTATGAATGATGCTCCGGGCAGCAGGTTTTCCAGCTGCAGTTGTGTGTGGTATTCTCCAGGTAAAGGTATCTCTGAGCAGGAACAGGCACTTCCAGGCTTTATCCTATTTATTTTTAATATTTCCCATTGTGGCTCAGCTTTGCAGTTGTTTTAATGATAAATTGTGGCCACTGTAAACAGAAGTGCTCCAATCATGGTCTCACTGCACGTGTCTTTCATGGCTGTGCTGCCACAATAATGAGGGATGGGAGATAATGACTTAAGGAAAAAGCTCTGGATTAAGTGGGACAGTAAATTAGGCATTTATCTCTCTCCATTGGAAGCCTGTTTCCAGTTCCCTTCGAGGTCTCAGCTGAGCTCTATTTAAAAGTAAACCATGTCGTATTTCACCAGGCCAGCCCACTCCATAGAAATCAGCATATAAGCACTCACATTAAATTACCATATTACCCAGGAGGTCTGGGTTTTCAGGAAGGTCAGAGTTGAGGTGTATTAGCAAGAAAAAATAAGGTTATACTATTCCATCATTTTACTGTGCATCCAGAGGATGGAAAATTCCCACTTCCTCTGTGGTTCTGTTTTGTTTTCTCCCTCCTGTGTGTTTTAAATTCGGGTAATTTTTGGGCCACAAGAAAACTGGTGTTTACAGAAACCACACACCTGCAGTTCCCCCTCGAGGGGGAAGGATTGTAATGAGCTGAGATTCATTGAGGTGGGTTTGGCTCTGCATTCCCTCAGCATTCACTGGGAAACTCTGGCCAGGAGGATTATTAGGGATGCAAAGTCACGGGACCCTGGCTTTGGGCAGTTTGGGAGGTTGAGCTCCTTGGAGGGGGACTGGAGATTGCAGGATGGAGGAAACTGTTCCCCACAGCAACAAATCCACCCCTCCTGGAGAGTCAAGGAGGTTCCTAAACCACGGAAGGATTGGGAAGGGTTTTGTTATCCACCAAGCCGGGCCGGGTTTTGTTATGCACCACTCTGCTGAGCTGGACTAAAATTAGGTGACAGTTCTGAGTTTTCAGTCCATTTCCCAGCCCTGACTTCAGCCTAGTTTGAGGGTTGGACCGGATGGTCTCCCGAGGTCCCTTCCAGCCTGAACTGGTCTGTGATTCTGTGGCATCTGCAGAGTTATTTGGGGGGAAACAGGAAGGAATTGGCTCCTTTGTGAATGAATCCCGGAGGTGATGCTCTGCCCATCCCCGTTCCCCCTGTTCCATGGGATTTCCGTGAGGTCTCATGTTCGGTGCCAGTGGATCTGCAAAGGGATGGCACACTTGTCACTAGTGATTAAGGATGTATTTTTTTGGTGCTGGCAGAAGTATCAAAGGATGTCTTTAATCAAGGATTTCTTGGATTTTCCTCCTCTGGCCATCCTAACTTCCTGTTTGAAGGGATCTCAGGGAATGGCCCTGCTTTCCAGGCCTCCTGCTGCCAGGTCAGCCCTCTGGCCTTGCTTTCAGGAAGAGCCGAATATCCGCAAGCTCATTCCCAGAAGTTTGTGCTGGAAGTTGACCTCCCAGTTAGTTCCCCTGTAGGTCAGAACACCATTAATAAATTGTATTAGGTGTTGAGGCAAAGGTTGGAGAAGGCAGAATCCCAATCAGTATTTTACTTGGCTACCATATTCAATTAAAATATGTAAAGTTATATATTTCTGCATATATATTTTTCTCTCTGTGATGTTTTCTCGAACAAATTTCCTCTGACTTGCAAAAAGTAATGCAGAAACATATTCTCAACATTACAGGCTCCACAGCTGAACCCAAGCAGGGTCAGAGGGGCCAACTTTTGAGGTGTCAGCACCATGGAAGTTGATAATCAGGAACAGGAGGCTGATACCATGAAAATATCAATGATTCTAATTGCTGCCAATTCAAGTCCTGACCTTCATTTCTAACAAACTTTGCAGATTAATTCAGACCTGAGGTATTTGTACAGTGTGATCTGAACTGGTTTATAACTTCCAATTTCTCAAGTCCAGGATAATATCGTGAATGAAACTTCAACTGAGCAGCTCCTGAATGCTGCAGCCACAGCAGGACCTGCCCAGGGAGGTGTCCTGGCTTTCCCACGCTGCTGTGGGGGAGCCCAGCCCAGAATCCCAGGATCACTGAGGTTGGAAAAGCCCTCTGAGGTCCAGTTGCCTGTGCCCGATGCCCACCTCGTCCCCAGCCCAGAGCACTGAGTGCCACCTCCAGGAATTCCCTGGACACCTCCAGGGATGGGCACTCCAAGCCCCCCTGGGCACTTCCAAGGCTTGAGCACCCTTTCCATGGGGAAATTCCTGCTGCTGTCCACCCTGAGCCTGCCCTGGCCCAGGGAAGGGCTCTTCTGTTGCTTGTGAATGCAGCTGGGCTCCACCCAAGGTGCTCAGAACACTGAGCTGAATTTCCAGACCACAGCACTGAATTCCAGTGGAATCCACGTGCTGCAAGAAGCCAATCTGTGTCAGCCTCTTTCCATCTAGGAGAGGACTCCTCTTCCTCTCTGGATTCCCCATAGTCCCAAGACCCAAGTTGCCTGTGTGCCCTGGAATTCCAGAGCTGCCTCTTTGGCAAGATTTACACCCCTAACCTTTCTGCAGGCACCTGGGACTGAACTCTGGGTCTTGAGAGAGGTGATTAAAGCCACTGTGGCCGTTCTGCTTCATTTTTGAGAAGGGGAAGGAACGTCTGTGCTGCAGCCGGGGTTCGGCTCTCTGCTCAGCTCAGCAGATTTTTTAATGTCAACAATTAAGAATTGCCATTAAAGAGTATCACAATCAAAGAGTGTCTGCAACCCAGGATGAATTAATGAGGTACACTAAAACCTCCACCGTGTTTCCATGTTCCTGGAGATGCTTTTTCCCCCCTCTTCCTCAGTGAGCCCACCTGTAACCATTGCTGCTCCTCTTAATGGCTTTAAATGGAATTACTCAGCTTTTACTATAGAGATGAGGAATAGGCAGAGGCAGTGAGGGTATGGATCATGGATCTAGAGCATAACACCCGAACCTGCTGCTGTGGTGTCACCTTAGGGGCTTCCCTGGCACTTCTCTGCCCAAGAGACCTCCCGCAATCAGAAAACTCAAAGGTGGCGTTCGAGGTAAGACGTTCAGTGCGATGGATTTACTGAGTTATAGAGTCTGGGCTTGGCCTCCACGATCTTCCTAATTTCGGCATGGATTGGGGTCTCTCTGTTCTCCTCCCCAGGACTGCGCCTGTGGCACTTCTGCTTTAGGTGGCACTTCTGTAACTCAGGTGTAAGGCTTAATTCCTATTTTTATTTAAGAAAATACTAAAGAAAACTCTAGAGGTTTTTTTTTTTTTCCCATTGCCTGTGATATTCCAGCAGCTCCGCTCAGCACTGGTGACGAGCAGGACTCGGATCCCACTCCTTCTGGGAGGCTGCTGAAGCAACAATTTCTACCTTGAACTAGTTTTGTTTTGAGTCAAACTGTGTCAGAAAAAAGTAAGAACCACCCACCAAAACCCAAACAACAACAAGAAGCCCCGACTGCTTCGCCTACGAGGTGTGAACTGCGTTTCCAAACACATTTGAAGCCATTTGTGTTTTAAATTCCTGCCTGCACATTTTGCAATCCTTCCTGATCAACACAGAGCAAAGTTTTCCATGTCCTTTCCGCTTGTGCATTTCTCAGGTGTCTATCCTGGGAGTCAGTGTTATTCTCAGAAGTAAAGCACCTCTGGGAGAGAGATTTTATTCTCAGAAAAACCTTGTTCATTGAATTTATGTGGAGCTTTGTGGTTTGTGCTCCTGAGAAAGAGTGAAGTTTGTGGTGAGGGGAGGGGGTGATGCCGGTGGGGAGAGCGGGGGGAAGGTGGGCGCAGGCTTGGGCTCACCTTGGGCATCTTCTCTCCAAGGGAGCCGTGGGTGTCACTCCTGGGACACTTCTGGGGATGGGGACTCCAACACCATCAGTTGTTGCAGTTGCAGTGCCTGCCCACCCTGTCCACAGGGAAATTCCTCCTGATGTCCAGCCTGAGCCTCCCCTGGCACAGCTCGAGGCCGTTCCCTGGGAGGAGAACTTGACCCCCCCAGCTCCAACCTCACAAAATTCCATGGAACAATGTGGCTGGAGCATGGACCCAAAAGCCTTGGTGAAGCAATGTTGGCATTTGAGTAACCATAATCAAATTTGCATTTGAGTAACTGTAACCAAATGTTTGGATTTGAAGCAGTGTGTGAATGCACACCTTGCTTTCCAGAGAGGCCTGAACTTCATGAAATAGAATTGATGGGTTTGTTGTTTTTTTAAGCAAAACTTTGGTGGCCACAGCCCACAAGGGAATTCAGACACAAAGTGGTGGGAGATGGTTGCAGTCTCATCCCAAAGCTGGCAGACTGGAATGCTTTGTTGAAAGATAGGAAATACTTAATTTATTACCAAAGGATTTTGGAAGAGGAAAAAAATAATTTTAAAAATTGTCTTTCAGCCTTAAAAAATTGTGTTTTGTTTCATGTGTGGGCAAAGGGAACATGTAGCCAGGCTGGGTGGGTTTTTTTTATTATTTTTTATTATTATTATTTTTTACTCTCCAGAAAGCACGGCAGCTGGATTGCTCTGATCAATAAAATTATAGCACGGGAGCAAGTCACAGTTTGTCTGCAGGTTCCAATCCAGCTCGAGGGAGGTAATCAATAACTTTGTTTATAATGACATCTAGCTGGCGGCGTGGGGTTGCTGCTGAGCAGCCTGACCAGAAGGAAGTTGGAGGGAGCAGTAATGATATTGAAATCACCCTGTGAGGCTGGCACGGCCTCTGCCCGAGCCAATTCAGATAAAATAGTGAGGCAGGGAGGGAGGATGCCCAGGTATGAGGGCTTTCTTGGAAAAGAAGGGCTTCATTTTGTGATTCTTTCTGATGCTGGTGAAGAATTCCAGCCCATCGTATCATGGTGATGTTTGTACCTCCCACTGCCCTGGCAGTGCAGCACCACGACTCGGGAAGGTCCCTTGTTGCTCACAGGGAGTTTTTCTGCTCTTGAGTCTATTTTTGTCAAAATGCTTTCAAGTGTCTACATGCTCCTGGGTCTCCTCTGTTCGGCTCTTCTCAGCCTGTTCCTTGGGAGCAGATTAAAATCCCCATCTCTGCTTGGTCTGGAATATATGAGGGTGCTGGAACAGACGTTGTTGAAGTGTTCTGTGGAGAAAGCAGTGGCATGATACGGCTCTTTAAAAATAATTCTGCTTTGAAGTGTGGGAGATCTTACAGAAACTTTAAAATAACATGATAAATGCAAAAACTTGGTCGTTTTTAATGACACTGTGGTACAAACTATCAGCCAAATGCAGTGTGCCGGGGCCTCTGGCCTGGTGTGCCGTGGGCGGCGGTGGGGGCTGGTTTGTTCCTGGTGTCTCTGATCATTTGATCCTTAATGAAGAGTTGGGGCTCAGTGCTGCATTGCCTGGTCCTTGGCTGCCCTGCTGGGCTGTGGGATGATGATGATGAGGAGGAGGAGGATGGGGATGAGGAGGATGATGAAGAGGCCCAGGCCGTGTACCTCGCCTTGGCCGTGGCAGTGCCGCGTTGAGCGGTACCGGAGGAGCGGAGCGGAGCGTCCCGGGCTCACCGTGTGTTTTCGGGCTCTGGCGTTAGTGGCTCCGGGCTGCTGGCACGGCCCTGCCGCGCTAATTGCAGCGGCCTTTCCCCGGCAGCAGCGCCGGGCTCTGCGCTCCGAGCGCTGCCCATGGGCCCCGGGCCGGCACCCGCGCCCCTCCGGCCGCACCCGCACCCAGCCCGGCCCCCGCGGCTGCCGGCGCTGCTGCGGCTCGGGCAGCGGAGCGCGGGGCTCTGACAAGAGATCAATACTGTCCTCCCGGGCGGGAGCGGCTGCCGGCCCTGTCAGAGGGATGTGTGCCGTAATTGGATCAGGGATGCGGGAGCCATCCCAGCCTCCCGTCAGCACTGTCACAGCTGTCAGATGTCATCCCTCCGTACAGCTGTCACCGCGGGAGGGCCGGGGCTCCTTCTCCCTGCTAACCCAATGCAAATGTCCACTTAGCGGATGAATATTGAAGATATTAGACACTTCTCTATGCCTTTATGCAAAATAAAGATCTGTGTCATCTGTGAATTTCATGGAAATAAGTTGCAATTTATTCACTGTGAGAAAAGTGAAGTGAAGCCTGTAAAAATGAGAAATTATTTGGTTCAGGCTATTAAAAAAAAAAAAAAAGAATATTTTCCAGAATAAACAAAATATGCAGATTTTCTTCTGAAGAGTAAAAACTACCAGCTAAATATATTTTTATGAGAGTAGCAGCTTTATCTTAGAATATTATTCCACACATATAAAAATTTATCATTTCTAGATATCCTTCCTGCGAGAGAGTGATTGGAGTAAATTTTGATTTCTTGGGGGTGGGGGGGGGGGGGCGGGAATCACTATTACAAATTACTGAGAGATATATTCTTAATATTTGTTTTCCAGTCGCTCGGCGCCGGAGCGAAGCTCGCTGAGAGGCAGCGCGGGGCCGCTCTGCCGCTGCCACCGGCGGGGATGCAGCTGCATCCCTCCGCTCCCACAAAGGCGGCGGTTCCAGCGGCAGCGAGCCGGGAGCTCTGCCCGGCTCTGCCCGGCTCTGCCCGGCTCTGCCGCTTCCCGACCCCTCCGCGCCGGGAAACTTTGGGGATAAAGTGCCCAGGCGGTGCAAGGGGCAGTGCATGCGGCGGGGCTGCTGGGGGCTGTTTCCGTTCCGCTCGCCCCGCTCCTGTCCGCCCCCGGCGAGGCGCGGCTGTGGCACGGAGCAGAGCGCTGTGGTTCGGGCAAACCGGGGCTCGGGGCCGCAACAGCAGCGGGCAGGGCGGGGGGGAGGCCCCGGACAGAGCCCCGCGCTGTCATTGTTCCTCTCCCGCGGCAGAGCGGGCTCGGGTCTCGCTGATGGCCCCGGGGAGGAAGGAACTGCGGCGTTATCCCCTCGGGAATAAAACCCCGGCAGGGGCCCGGCCTTTGGACCCCGCCGCTGATGCCGGCACCATCCCTGGCTGTCGGTGCCGGCTGTTCCTGATGTGGCTGCTTGGCTCGTGCTTAATTAATTAATTAATTAATTGCTTTATTTATTTATTTATTCGGTGCTTTTCTCTGCCGGAGCCCAGAGCCTGGGGCTGCCCCTGTCCAGCGGGTGACAGAGGAGCCTCACCCCGATCTCCACCCCGTCGCCCCAGAGCTGGGTGAGCCACCCTGGAAGTCCTCAGAGCCTTTTAGAGCCCGCCCCGACAGCTGTGCCAGCGGGCTCAGAGAGCCTCTGCCATGCTCGTCCTTATGGCCGGGTGTTATTTGCAACGCAGGAATAATAATAATAATAACAATTACAATAATAACAGTGCCAAGTGGAGACAGCAGCGGTGGTGGTCTAGCAGGGCAAAAGCAGACTCTAAGGGGAACTTAGAGAAGGTGGCCTGAATATTAATTTAAAATGCAAAATTGGCATTGATTTCACCGGCGGCAGGATGAGGAATTAATTGTTTACTGACTTGTGCTGTTTGGGAAGTTAAGAACTAACCAGGCTGTGCTTCACTTTTGTTTTTTTCTGACGGAATACTGATAGAGCCGGAGGGATAATCCGGGCTCAGGGAAAGCAGGAGGCTGGGGACAAGGGCCCTGCCACGGATTCATGGCTGCAGCCCTTTCTGGAGCATCGCTGGGTTGGACTTGACGGCCTTAAAGGTCTTTTGCAGCCTGAAAGACTCTTTGATTCTGTGATCTCCATCTCCACGTGCACCTCTGTGCTCAGCCGTGGTGACAAAGGAAGTGCTTTTTTTTCTCCTTTCCTTTTAAACGTGGTTTATGGCTAATTACATCAGAGATCCCAAACAATCCTTCTTACATTTGCATTAATAAGGTGTCTCACGTGATCCCTTCTGAAGGAGGAGTATACATCAAAGGTAGATTAAAGGTTGGTTAGGCATCAAACTATGTTCTATATGTAAATTTATAGCCATGATGTGCTGTGCAAAGATAGCTCCCCCTCTATTCCTGTGCTCCTAAATAAAATTAAAAATTCACAACTCTGCTTTATGGGATTTTAAATGAATTTGATCTCTCTTTTGGGCAGGGCAAATAAGTGTTTTGTGATGTATTATTTTACAAAAAAAAAAAAAAAAAAAAAAGACGACCATCGTTCTGGCTCATTTAATTTTGCAAGTGAATGATCTAAGATTAACTACAGACTAGTCAGTGCAGTTTAAAAGCTGAAAGCAATTTTCAGCCATAGATGGTAATGCCACATTTAGTCCACAACCGAATGACTCTAAATGACTGAGCTGCAAGGTCTTTGTATATGACCACAGGGCCTGATAAAGCCATAGGAACACAGTAAAAGCACAAAAATAGTTCCAATTTATTTGGTGCCATCACCTTAATGAGATTAATACAGACGTGTTCATGTGCCTAATTGGTGATTTTGTTTTAACTGGTAATGAAGGATTAAATCTTCAGGCAACAGGCTCCTTGCAGGAAAGGGGATTGGAGAGAAAAGTTTTTAATTATAGAAGGCAGCTAGTGAAATACACCACTGCAAAGTTAATAATGCATCTTTAATAAAATACGTTATATATATATATATATATGTATATATATGTGTGTGTGTGTGTGTTTGTTGTGCCTGCCACTTCCCTGCCTGCCTGAGCAGGGAATTTAGGGAGTGTTTGTTTGGGAGAGAGGGATGGTGCTGAACTCGCTGTGTGGCACTGGCGTCTTTGGGTGCAGAGGAAGGGGGAAGCTGGGCATGGTGCTGGAAAAGCCAAAACCCACCAGGTCCATGGACTGAAAATGTTCCTCCAGCCCTGCTGTGTTCCCTGGAGCTGGAGCAGGGTTTGGGGAATGCCCCTGCCAGCAGGGCTGGCCCAGGCCCCGTCCCAGCTCCTGGGCTGCTCAGACGGGGAAGTTCGGCCAGCGGCTCTGCCCTGCCGGGGCCAGTTGTGAGCAGGGAAATGTTAACACCATTAACCCGCTGCCAAAACACAAACACCCAGCCTGACTCATTAAAATCTAATTACGAGGGGGCAGCTGAGCCTGGGCTCGCTTTTGACTCAGAGGAATCTTGCAAAAGACACCAACACAGTAACCCAACCCCAGCCCAGTGAGGGCCTGGCACATTCCTCCCAGGGAATAATCCTGTCTGTCCCCTGAAACGGCCCTTGTGGTCATTTGGGTACGTTTAGGGTTTTTTTGTTTTGTTTTATTGGATTTTTCCCTTTCTTACACATCACACATGGATGTAGAGCATGGGTCTTACGGTGCTCTTGAGTTGAACTTTCAGTGGAGACAATGGCAAGGTCTTTAACACCTTTGATTGAAGATAGCCTTGCATTTTTTAATTGTTTATTACTTGAAATTGCATGTGAGGATGGTGGATTTTATCAAGCAAATGGCTTTTTCTTTAATAAAAGTAGGTTCTGAATTTGTCTTGTCAGAAGAGCAGCTCTGTCGCTGTGTTTTATCACCACTCCCCTGTTATTTGTAAAACCGAGATCCTCTCAATTTTCTTCTGCTTTCCACAATTTTATTTTGCCACTGAGAGAGGAAAAAAACCAAAAACCAAACCAAACCCTAAAACATCAACAACAAAAAGATAGAGAGAAGATGAACCATCAGAGCATCCTCTGGCAAACCAAAGTCCGTCTCGATGCTCCGAGTGCTCATCCCATCCTTCAGCCTCTGATGATATATTGGGAAGCGCTTTAAGAGGACTCTGGGAAGCTGCAGGATTCTCCCTTCCCGCCGAACGGAGACAGGAGTATATTTTACATTCCCTGTCAGGTTGAACTTTAAGCCATCTCGGCTGCTTTCTGTGTAATTTCAGCATCCAGCCCAAATGGCACCACGCTCCGCTCGGTTCCGGCTGCCTGGAGCCGCGGTGCTCCGGCGGCTGCGGGCGGCGGCTCCGGCCCCGCGCCGCATCCCGCTGTCCCCGCGGCGTGTCAAGCCATTACAGCGGGGCCCACAATGTCACCCTGGTCTCAATGGTTCGTCAGCTGAAGGATATGGTTAACAAATGTAAACCCAAACTTCAGAGGAGCTGCTTTTCTGTGCTAAGTGATCTGTATTCCCTGTGAATTTACTTTCCCCTAACCCCGTGAAATTAACAGTACTTTCTGACATTCGACCTCCTGACCTCCCATATAATAAGAATTTAAAAAGCACCATGCATGAGTGTGTCTGTGTAATGCAAAACTGGGAAAAATGACCATGTCACCGTTTTATTATACAAAACCTTCTCCATCTCCATTGCATGCTTCATATGTGAGTGCTCGGTTCGGAGTTATTATAAAGAAAAACACAGTTTTAGCCGTAATAACTCACCGCTCCTGACTTTTATAGACAATAAATTGTAGCAAACACACATTGCTGCGGCAGGGCCCCGCACTCCATTAATGCAGATATTTACTGGGATAAGTGTTAAAAATAGGCTGGGGGGAGAGGCCAGAGCAGCGGCGGCTCTGGGGGGCCGAGTGCCGGGGGTGCGGGTGCGTGCACAATGTGTAGGTCTCGAGGTTTAAGAGGCAGAAGCAGAAAAGTGTTATGTGGAAATGATTTTGCAGTTATCAGGCTCAGGGGATGACAGCCTACAAGAGTAAGAACAAGGTGCTATGTGGCTTTTTCTTCACTGTGAAGTAAAGATTGGCAGCTGGAAGTAAGGCTTACAGGCAGACCTGCACACAGGACCTCTTCACCCAGGACTCATAATCACTACTCAACGGAAAACGCATTTACCAGTAAAAGGCGGCTGTAGCCATCAGAAGTGTGCTTAAAACACCACTTAAATATCACTTTATATGCTATTACTTGCAAACTGTGGCTTGGTATTAAATTATACTTGCATAGGCTTTTGCTTAGGTGCTGATCATGCTTTTGAGGTTGCATTGGTGAAGAAGAATTTAGGCTGCTTTACAAGAGACGTGACTGGAATATCCCCCGGTGCTGACAGTGACAGGGTGAAAAATTGCAGAACTGTACTTTCTTTCCCCATATAGATTGTAATTTTAATTGTCATTGTGGCCCTTCTGTTTTAATTATGGGACTTCTTTGATATATACCAGGACATCGTATTGAATGAAAATATGGTGCTATAATAGTCTCTTTATAATTAATGACCACATGTAGATCTTGGTGCATAAAAGGAAAGGAATAAATGAACAATTTATTTAACTAGGTTTTGGATTTCTTTCTGTCTTCCAGTGAATATAAAATGATCCTGGGGCTTCTGAGGCTGTTTGATGTAAGAACTGCACTGAATAGCTAATAAAATTACATTGGTGTAGATTACTAAACATATTAGGTGGTTTTATTTAAAAATGTTCCCATTACGGATGGTAAATTTCCCCTATTTACCGTGTTAGCCTCCCTGGGCTCCCGATCCCGGAACAAACGAGCGTTTTCTTTCGTTTATTTGCGAAACCCCTTAAAAAAATTAATGCAGCTCTGGCTGGTGGGGGCAGCGGGTGGCAGGTGAGCTCTGACATGGGCTGCAGGTACCAGGCAATTTGTGTGTCCTCCACAGGCCGCAAAGGGCCTTTCCTCCCCCCCAGCTTCTACCTTCGGAATAGGATGGATTCCTGTTCCATTCATTTCTGGCTCAGTAACTCATCCTGCGCGTCCAGGCTTACGCAGGGGTGGATGTAGGAAAACAATAAAAATGAAACTGAGTGGTAATTTTGGGGTTTTTTTTCCCTGATCCAGGGAGGAGAAGTGAGGCGGCCCTCGCGGGGTGCCACGCGTGGGCCCCGGATCCATCCCGCCGCTGTCCGTTCCCGCAGAGCGGGAGCCTCCGCGGCTCCCTGCAACGCAGACATGTTTGTCCAGTGTCTGTCAGTGTAAAAGTAGAAAATATCCCCTGACAAGCTTCTGCTAATTTTATTGCGGCGCGGCGCAGCGTGCACGCAGCCGGGGCGGGCGGCGGGGTTCAATCGCCGAGCAGCAGCGAGCGGGATCGGCAGAGACAGCCACTACCCTGGGGTCAGCCGCGACCATGCCACTTCCATGTGATGTCTACTTGGGGTGATGGTGTGTAAATAAACGTGGGGAATTGCAAATCTTGTCATGGCCACGCAGAGCAGCTCAAGCATTTAAAGATGGTTGCCCGCAAACCTGACTGGGAGGTGGTTGCTCTGTGTGGTGGCTGAGGAAAAACTCCCCTCTGCGCCCGAGTCTTCTCCTGGCTGACATCTCGGGGAGCACTGACCCAGCACGGCATCGCTGAAGGGATTAATCACCAAATTGTTTCTCATTTTAGCGGAAAGTAAAGAAACTGAGCACACTCCAGTATTGGTCTTTTAAAGCCAGGCTCTGCCGGCGCCGGCTTTGTATTTATGTTATCTGACTTGATTTATTTGTTTTTTAAAATGAGGTGAGGAATCTTAATGTCCTACTGTTTAATGAATTTGGGCGCATTAAAGTTCCATGAGGTCTTCTCATTATTATGAACTTTGCTAATGTTAGAAAATAAAATATTATAGAATTCACATTTTCTGCTTATGACGCTAATTTTATTTAAATACTCCTTACAGTGGTCATTAAAACACACTTAGGTTTTGCTGCCTTCGACCAGTCAGATGTATTTTTTGCCAGTTTTACATTTACACGTATCTGTTTTTCTGTTACTTTTCCCACATGACAATTACCTTTCATTACAAATTTATAAAATCATTTACATTTGAGCAGTTTAAATGTTTCTGCTGACATTTTGTAACTATTACCCTCTCCTAGAATGGCATATGTTCAGGCAGTTAATAAAAAATTAAATGCAATAGCACTAGACAAGGTGAAGCTTTGTATCAGAGTGTTCTGCACATTTCTGGAAATACCATCTTTGTGTTGCAAACTGTGAAGTGAGGTTAGGGCTGTGCCAATATGTGTATTTGTCAGAACTGTCACAGAGTCCATGAACCAGCCAATCACTCTGCTCTTAATTAGACAGTTACACCGGGCTTTTTAGAAAGCATCCTCATGTAAAATGGTGTCTGAGCTTCCAGAGAGGTGTGGGGAGCACCGGGGGCACGGAGCAGCAGCATCACAACACTCACTCCCCGGCTGAGGCAGAGTTTGCAGCTGCGAGCTCCTCGTCGAGGGATGGAGACGGTGGAGCGCAGGAATCCTCCTGGATTTTAAGCAGGGAATGCTGTCTGAGACTTCTCGAGGCAGGAGGCAGAGAAGCTGCCCGGGTGTGGGGGATTTAGGTGCGGGGGTGTGTGTAGCACAAATAAATTAGAGTGGCCACTTATTAGCAATAAAATTAGAGGAGGGTGTGCCTGAGCTTGCCTGGGGGCTGCTGGGTACTGTGGGTCACATGTGCCCGTGGGAGGCTGCTCTGTGCCACACTGTGGCTCTCAGGAACATCTCCTCCTAAACCTGACCCAGCTTCACAAAGATGTTTACAGAATATTCCACCAAATGCAGAATCTGTGGCCAGGCTTAGAGTGAAGAGAGCAAAAAAATAGGGGTGAGAATAATCCTGCCTGCCTGCTGTATTTCAGTTTCCTTTTTAGCTCTGGATCAAAAGGCATTTGGGATTTTTTTTTTTTTTTTTTTTTTAAACAAACCCCAAAATTGCAGTTCTCCATTTCTGACCGAACGTGCAGTTTACAGCTATATCATAATCCTGTGTTTAAACATGAAGTTCACGAAGATCCTTTTTAAAAACACCCGTAGATTTGCACTGCTAGGAGGCAGGGTTTGCCTAATAAGTGCGGAGTGGCCAGGAGGGATTATTAGTGTTTGCCACGAAATTCACTTTGGGATACGGCTGGGATAAATTCCTTGGCTCCTTGTTTAAGCAAAGCAGGGCAATATTGAATTCAGAATACCAGAGAAATTCCATTTCCTCTCTGTCTGTTCCTACACTGCTTTGTTTCCCAGCATGAGTCCTTTGGTGATGTAGGAAATATTCCTGAAAATCTGTGATTCCCCCTCTGCCCAGGGCAGGATATTTGCTGTGGAGCAGCTTGGAATGAGCTGTTGATGGCCATCAAAACCCGGAGAGTTGAGCAGGAACAAGGAGTTCTTTGTGGGGTCCCTGAAGTGCAGCCCAAGAGGGGGCTTCAGCTCTGGCTCTGCCAGCAGAGCCGTGGTGGGCCGGGCCAAACTTTGAGGACCAGGATAAGGAAATGGTTTGGGGTCACTGGCACGGCTCATCCCGGTGTAAATCGTTATTCCAAAGGCGTCTCCGAGAAGTTTTAACAGTCATAGCAGATTAACCTTGCCTGGGCATTGGGAGGCGAGTCAGCTGATGAATTTACATGCAGCCGGATGAAAATGCTATTTGGAGAGAGATTGAGAGTTTATTTGATTAAATCCCTTTCTCCAATACCTTGACCTCTTTCTTGTGAAATAATCAGAACTGTTTAGCAAGAATATTCTGGCATTAATAATGAATTGCTTTGGAGCAGGTTTTTCCTGCTCTGGACCCAACCCATCGGTGCCCGTGCTTTTGGGGGGACGCAGGGATGCCGCCGTGTGGAGCGAGCGCTGTGCAGAAAGGGCTGAAGAAACACATTTTAATTTTTCTTCTGGAATTTACAGTTGGATGGACAATTTACAAGCCAATGTATTATTTAGGAAGTGCATTCTCCTGGCACATCTACCAGCAACTCTTGTTTTTCGTGCCTCGTGGATGGAAATGAGGAGGGAAAGCTGTGCCTGTCGGGTGGGTCACGGGGTCACCGGCATGAGGGGTGGTTGGATCCGGAGGGGGGAAGGCTGAGAGGGGATCTCATCAGTCCATACAAATAACTCCAAGGGCTGGCAGAGGATGGTGCCAGACCCTTTCCAGTGGTACCCAGCAGCAGGACAAGGAGTGATGGCCATAAAATAAACCACAAGAAGTTCCAGCCCAGTGAGTGTGGCAGAGCCCTGGAACAGCTGCCCAGGGAGGGCATCGAGTCTCCCCCTCCAGAGACATCCTAAACCCACCTGGATGTGTCCCTGTGTCACCTGCTCTGGGTGACCCTGCCTTGGCAGGGGGTTGGACTGGCTGATCCAGAGGCTCCTTCCAGCCCTAACGATTCCAGGATTCTGTGGCTGATTCTGGTGGGTGTGCAGACTCGTTTTGGTGTTTTTAGCTCTGGTGTCGCCTCCGTGCCCACCCTTGGTCCTGCAGCGGCAATGCACCGTGAGCCCAAACCTCCCTCCCTGGGAGCAGTGTGGGGACACCATCAGCTCTGGGTTATTTATTTTGGGACGAGCGTTTGGCAGTCGGGATCTGGAGCCACATCAGTGACTTCACAGCATTCCTTGACTTCCAGGTAACGAGGTGGCTGCGGGTGTTGATGAGGACGGAGCTCTCACCTGAGCAGGCGTGTGTGGAGCTGCTTGAGGTGCCCCGACACTGGTGCCAGAGCTCCCTGAGACACCTCCTGGCACCGTCACCATGGTGCAGTGACGGGATCTTGGCTCCCACCTAAATTTAGCTTCGTTACAATTCTTAATAACCCGCGCTGCTTCACCGTAATGTGGAGAACGCTCGGCTCCAGGAACAGCCCCATGCCAAAGCTGTACAGTAGCTCATTTGCATTGAGCAATTATATTATATTACAATATATTAAGCTGCAGAAAACCTAATCTAACATGATAATTTCAAATCATAATTTACAGTGCTTTACACGGAGCATACAAGGCAGGTTACAATAACACGTTGCCGTTCCACAGCAGCCAGGGAAATTATTTACTCATCTATTATTTCATTTTCCAAAATGTTCTGGGTGCATTTCATTTATTTATTTATTTATTTCAGTACTATTTACTGAATTTTACTCTGGATAAATAATTTTTGCTTATTTATTTCAGTACTATTTACTGAAATTTGGTTTACTGGCGTTTTTCCTAATAACAATTTGGGTTGGAATGTTTGCATTAAGCGGGGAGTGGTTCCTGGAAAGGGAGGCTGTTCCAGCAAGTGTAGCTTTATCCAGATATTCTTTGCTGCTAAAAACAAAAGGAAAGGAGGAAGGCTCTGTGTTTTAAAGACTTTATCCAGGTTGTGACACAGCATTTGATGAATCATTTAATATGCAGCTCGTGACGCAGAGTGTCAACAGCTGGCTCCTGTTGCAGCCTTTGTTTGGAGCTGGCTCCCAGATAAACTTCAGGGAGCAGCAGCCTGCAGCTCCCAGTGCTCCCAGTCACTCCAGTATGGTGAATAAGCTTTGTCAAATGTCTGCTCTTTCAATCTAGAATGAAGAATCCAGAATTAAAAGGAACATGGGCTCCTTAGCAGCTGGTTTAGCAGTTAACGGTTTAATTCTGGTGAAATTTACTCCTCCAGGTGGCACTATTTCATCTGAGTGGGTATTAAATACTGGGACTGAGTTTGCAGCATGGAGGGGAGTGAGGGGCCTGTTTAGAGTTTAGAGAATCCAAATCTTTTACATTCAGCATGGAAAGGAGGAGACTGAGGGGAGACCTCATGGTGGTCTTCCACATCCTCATGAGGGGAAGTGCAGGGACAGCTCCGATCTCCGCTCTGGGACCAGGGACAGTGCCCAAAGGAGCGGCTGGAGCTGGGCCAGGCAGGCTCAGGCTGGATCTCAGGGAAAGGTTCTTCCCCAGAGGGTGCTGGGCACTGCCCAGGCTCCCCAGGGAATGGGCACGGCCCCGAGGCTGCCAGAGCTCCAGGAGCGTTTGGACAGCGCTGCCAGGGATGCCCAGGTGGGGTTGTTGGGGTGTCTGGGCAGGGACAGGAGCTGGGTCAGTGATCCCTGTTGGATCCATGATCCCTTCCAGCTCAGGATATTCCATGATTCTGTGGTATTATAAAGAGCAGAAGGAGAATCTTTTTACCTTCAATAACATAAAACTGTGTAAAGCTCCTTGTTGCTCTCATCCCACCCTCCCCACTCAGAATCGTGGAATGGTTTGCACTGGAACTCTCATTCCACACCCCACCCCCCCAGTCTGCGGTCCCTGCAAATCAGTATTTGGGTGTTGATGTGTTCCATCTATGTCTCAGGGGCAGAGCCCAGGAAATGCCTGAAAATAAGAGAACTTGAGATCTAAGTTTTCAGTTGTTTGGAGGTTTTTTTTTAGTTTAAAAACACACTGGTACAGTGATGGTTTGCACTGATGTGGGATCCACCCTTCTGGGGGGATTTTGTCTGGGAATTAGCCCCTGTTAGGAATGTTAGGGGAAGGAAGACTCTCCATTTTGGATGACAGGCCTGTTGTGTAGCAGGAGTGGTTCTGTTCTCTCAAGCTCCTGGTCACGCCTCAGGGCAGGGCCTGCGCTGGTGAGCGATTCATGGGCCTCTGTCCTGCTTTCCATAAACAGAACCCTTTGCATATTTTAATCAAGCTGTGCTGGATCACCCTGCACAGGGATAGCAGTGCTCCAGGCCTGACGTTGCTGTGCTTCCCTCACTGGGAATATTAATGACGGCACCGGGCAATTGCAGGGGATGTTGGCAGTTCCTGTGGCAACTGTGGAATTCCCAAAATTGGAAGTTCCCCTGATATTATGGGATGCAAAGGCCGCAGGGTTTATTTGGTGCTTTTGTGAGGAGCATTTTATTTGTCATGACTGTGTCCATAATCTTGGGCTCACCAAGGCATCACTCTGGAAGTCTGGGTGACTGGGAGACATCGCTGCTCTTCCTGGTGGAACTGGTGGGCTTTGTCTTCCATGGAGCTGCATTTTGGTGGATCCAGCTCAGTGCTAAAGGGTTAATACAGATCAAATCTCGATGCAAAAAGTCACCATTCCGCAATGAGGCTTTCCAAATCCCATCTATTTCATTTTCCCACTTCCACTCTCCAGGTGTGCAGTCAGACCATTAATTACCGCTGGCCTTCTCTTCAGCCCCCCTCTCTGACCTGACTGTCCCAGCACATTCTGGCCCTTCTCTCTCCATGGTGCCTGTGATGGACACTGTGAGAGAAGGTCCAGCACTGCATGAGAGTTGGGCTTGATCATCTTAAAGGTCTTTTACAACCTTAATGATTCTGTGATTGTTCTTTCCTCATCAGCCTCAGATCCTCACTTGTGTACAGCCTCCTCAGAACCTTTGAGTTTTCCTCCTTTTCTTCCAAACATTTTTTTTCCCTAGCTTTCCCCCAGACTTTCCTTTCCCACCTTTCCTTTCCCACACAGAAGGTTGGCTGTGCCCTGCTTTTCCTTACCCAAATTTTGCTCTGCTGTGCCATCACATGGAGCTCTTGGCCTTTGCCATGCCCTGAGCTCATCCTCTGGGCATCCTGAGAACCTGCATTCCCATCCCTATGAACTCTTGGAGCTCGACCAAAGCTCCCATTTCAATTCCAACGGCTGAAATGGGGACAAAGTCTGTGACTTTGCTGGATCCCCAGCCAGTCTCTTAGCACCTGGCAGGAAGAAATGCGATGCAGTTTTTCTACCTCACGCTTCCAAGGCTCATCTTGCACTGAATCCCAATTGCAATCTGCAGCTCACTTCACACTCAGAGCAAAGGCAGCAAACAACAGCATTTCCATAGAAAGCCTGTGCTCCTGGTGTCCCAGGGAAGTTGTCACTGAGCAGGGACGGGGTGCAAATTGTCACCTGCTTTTAAACACTTAATGGATTCCATGGCTGCGGGTTGTGAACCAACCCCATCGTTAAACCGTGTCTCCTGCCCTCGTCCTGTTCCTGGCTTCTGTAGAGGAACAAACAGCAGTTAGGGAAACAAATGTGTAAGAGAGGAATAAATCCCGGAATGAGATGCACAGCTAACGAGCTGCGTTAACCTCCCAGTACCCGTGCAAGCACAGAGCAAAGTCAAGGCAAATACTCCGTCCTGCCCGTGATGTTGTTCTGTGATAAAGTTCACAGATGAAGCCAAGGGATGAAAAGATGAATTATGGCTGAAAAAAAAAAGTGAAAATTTGCCCTTGCCTTCAAAAATGTTCAGATTCCCACTGCTTTTCCAGGGCTTTTAGAGCATTGTTCCGTGAAATGGAAGGTGTCCTTTGTTTCCTGATCCCAACCCCTGGAGCTGCCTCCCAGGGTCCGTAGGCTCCCCCAGACTCCAGCAGGTTGACTTCCAGCCATAGCAAAGCCCTGGGTGAAAAGTCCTTGAACTTTCTATTCATTGTCTGTCGTCGTCTTTATTAGGTTTAAATTGATTGACTCTGCAATGCCATTACAAGTAGAATATTTCCCAAGTTATTTAGCTGGGCTCTATTTTTCCTGGGGACTCGTAATATATTGGATCCTCTGCCCTGACAGAGCTCCTGTTAGGTCAGGGCTTCTCATGTCTGAGAGATTTCGGGTCACGGCTGCAAAGTTCTCCCTGGTAATACCTTTGGGTTTGGGAACCTGTTCCACATGTGCACTTAGGACATGTGAAAAGTCAATGGAAAAAAAGAGGAGTGGGGTCTGAGTGACACATTCTCTTGAGCTGAAACTCACAGAACAATCAAGGCTGCAAAATACCTCCGAGATAATTATCAGTGTAATTTTCAGATTGTTAGAGAGACAATGCGAGTGCACCCAGCAGATCCCTGCAGTCAGCGTGGAAATGCCATTGCACAAATAAAGACCTCGGAATACTTTTGTTTGCTCCCAGGGCTCAGACAACCCCACTGCAGGAATTACTGCTGGCTGTGGGTTGGAGTTACATAAATTACGAGGAGACGTTGTGCCCTCTGTCCCCCAGGCAGGGCGGGGGGCTGAACCAGCTTAAATATCCGGGAGTTTTAAATGTCCTGGGCTGTCCCTCCCTTTCCCTTCCTGCCTCATGTCCTACCTGTGCCTCCTCACGTCTGGGAGACGCTTGGGCACTGGCAACACAAGAATGGGCTCTCAGAAGCGATTCGAAGGCATTTCCCTGGGGTTTGAAAGCAGGGTACGGGTTTCAGTTGTTCTCTGTGCACTCAGATCTCCAGACTGGCAGCACCCTCGCAGGCTCTGTGCCCTTGGCAGGGAGAGCCCCGCGGGTTCCCGGCTCAGCTGGGGAGCTGCAGGTGGGGACAGGAGGTGCCGAGTGCCTCGGTGTGGGCAGAGATCACTCGAGTCGTGAAGAACTCAAGTGCTGCTATTTCAACTCAGAGAAGAAAAAAAATAGGAAAAAGTTGCTCTTTTTCTCACGCATATTTTTCTGCATTTCCACGTGTTTGAGTCTGTGAGAGTCCCCGGGACATAAATATTCTTCTTTTGGCTCCCAGGCAAAGCTGACGTGGGGGATCATTAAGGATCTCCTGGCATTTTTCAAGTGGGGCAGGTGCTGACATTTATGTCTGAACTGGGGGCAAACGTGGCTAATTCCATCATGAGCCATCCTGGGATGTGCTGGGAGCTTCCAGATAGTGCCCAGTGCTCCCACCCTGCACCAGCCCCAGGATCCGCTGGATCTGACAGACAGTGAGCAGCATCACTGGGGGATTCATCCCAAATGGTGTGGGCACCTCCAACAGGATGGTGAATGTGTGCTTGGTCTAAACGCTCTCTCTGCCCAGAGGGGCTGGGGACTCCCCTGGATCCCTGGCAGTGCCCAAGGCCAGGCTGGACGGGGCTTGGAGCAGCCTGGGACAGTGGGAGGTGTCCCTGCCCATGGTAGAGGTGGGGTGGGATGGGCTTTAGGGTCCTTCCAACCCGAACCATTCCAAATTATGGGGGATAATAATCCCCTGTGGAAAAGGCCCTAGTGATGAGGAGATGCCATCATCAGCCTGGCAGCTCTGCTGAGGAGCAGAGTCAGCTCCTGTTATCGCAACAGCGCCGGCATCAGCCCATCTTATCAGCAGGGTGGGTGAGATAATGCCGATAATCTCGAGTTCCCTGTTACGGCGACGTGTTGTTAACACCTCACGGAGTTTGGAGGCGGAAGGGCCCACGAGGCAAGGAAAGATATGTACATATATCTGTGTGCAGAGGAGCTCTTACCCTTTATTATGCAGGTATTTTCGGGAGTTTGAAATGCCACCTTTGGAACAGAAGATTCCGATCGCACGAGGAGGGAAGGGGGAGAAGCTGGGAGGCCCCCGCTCTCCCAGCTCACTTGAAAGAGCACGCTGGAGGTAAATTAATTGCCACAACTCTGCTGAGATGAGATCTCAGCCTGGCTGAGGGGCTGGGAGCCTCTCCGGGTGCCGTGTGTGATTAAGGGGATCCATAAAGGCTTTTTCCTGCCAGAAGAGCGTGGATTCACAAGTGCCATCCCTCCCTCGCTCCTGCGGCTCGTGCAGCTCGCTGTTAATTGCACCCCAATTCACAGAGGTCCAAAGTGCCGTTTGAGCCAGTCCTTGGCCCCACTCAGGGCTCTCCTGTGTGAAAGCACACTTGACTGCTGGCTTGTTGCGATAAATTAGGACTGATTTGAGTCGGGTTTAAGCAGCGATTGAGCCTGGTCTGGGCATGGCCGTGGCTGGGAGCACCTGGCAAAGCCACGCCGAGGGGAAGCACTCTGGAGTTAACAGCCTTTCACCACAGCCTTAAATTGAGATGTTTTTACCCTCTGTTTTCTTTCCCATATTTTCTTTTATTCTTCTCTCATAGTTTCCCCATCCCTGCAGTGATCAGCCCTGATATACGAGAGGGATTTTCACTTGAAGGACTGTGCATCTTTAAAATGTCTTCCCTTTATTCTTCCTAGTTCTTACACATGTAATTTCCCCTTTAATTTGACATCATTTAACGGCACATTACACGTCAATGATGTGATCTGTGAATATTTACAATGTTCGTGTCATTTTTATTTTCTAATCCAATTTAAGTAGCTCTGCTTTTTATGACATCATGAATTCTTCAGTCTTTTTAGTCTTTTTGGAACTAATTATTCCATTAGTTCCTTTGAACCGGTTCTGTGTTGTCAGTCATTTTCTCCCCGTTTGATCATCAGACCTTTGCTGCCCTCCTTTGCATCTGCAGCCGGAGCTGGAGGAGGCTGTGCCCAGTGCTCGGAGCTGTGCCTGTGCCTCACCCCGCCCCCAGCACGGCTTTGCTGCTCAAAGAAATCCTACAGAAAGTCCTTCAAATACATCCAGCTGAGAAACTGCCCCCCGACCCCGTTCCCGTGTGCTCGCAGGGAATGTTGTGTTGTGCTTTGGTCTCCGGGCGGGACAGGACTCCCTTCCCAGCTCCTTGGCTTTCTTGCTGGTCCATCTCCCAGGAGCTGGAGCAGGAATCTGGGTGTGAGGGCACAAACGGGCCAGAAAACCCCAAGTGGATGCAGCTCCCGGCCGTATGGTCCAGCTCCCGGATTGTGACTGGTGGGTTAGGGGAATTGGTAATATCTGGCCTTGCTGAATCGCCAGGAGCTGGGCTCAGCTCGCTGAGCATCCAGGCTTCCCGAAGGCTTTCCCAACCTGCCTGTTCCCATCCCAAGGAGGCTGGAATGTGGGACAGGCGCTCCCGGACCGCGCTCCAGCGCAGATCCCAGCCCGGCCTCCCCCGGCTCCCTTGTTTACTGGGAATGTTAAACATTCCCTCTGTCATGCTAAAGAGCTCTGTTGTCTGTTGCTGCCCTCTGTAGTGATAGAGTAGAGACCACACGGTTCTCCTGTGCAGCAATAATTCTGTTTATTGGCAGTTGTGAATGCATTGTGGAAATCAGCGTGCCTGCAAACCCAGGGCTTTCCCAGTTTTTCCTTCTGTTGCTCCCTTTCCTTTGAGATTATCTGAATCTTCCCCAAATCACCAGGCTGATGGGTCTTCATGAGCTCTTTACTTCTGTTTCTTCTCAATTAATGTTTAGGGTTTATCAGGATAGCCTTTTGTAGCTGACCTGCTCAAGGTGCAGCACCTTAAAAGTCATAAAAACTCAGAGCCTTTTGCCCCCAGAAAAGAGAGAGGCTGCTCCTCTGGATTCCACAACACAATTGTTTTTCTGAAAGGGCAAATTGACAGAAAATCCCAAGCATTGCTCATTGTCTCCTTCCTTGAAACTTTAGATAAAGCAACTTTTTTTTGGACACAGTCAGTTGTAAAATGCAGATTACTCGGGGAATAAAAAGCCAATATTGGCCCGTGTCTGTTGTCCAGCCCCTTCCATTGTTAAGCAGATTTCTCCTCAGTGCTTTATGGCAACGAGCACAATACAAACTGTGATTGCTGAGCAAATAATTCTAGAAAATAATGCTGGAATTACCCTGCCCCACCATGTTGCCATATTTTATTTTCTTTTTCTCTTGGTATAGAAATTCAAATAATTAATCTGTAAATACTGAAGATTTTCTAAGACTTTAAGTAAAATTGGACTGTGTATCATAAACAGCAACGCACATGTTTTAGGTGGTGGAGCAGAAGTCCCTCACACTGGTGTTTTGGAGAGGTTTTCACTTAGTGGTGACTGTGGGCTTTGTTTTAACTTTGATAAAATGGAAAGTAGCTTGGTTTTGCTAAAGGCCATCTCTAAAGTTGGCCCTGGCCATTGTCCAGGTCACACAATGTGTTCAACATGAGGAGATGGTCCAGTTTGGGAGCGTGGATTGTGTGGGATGTGATGTTTGGGGTGCAGGTGCTTCGTTTGAGGGGGTGTTCAATGAAATGGGGAATTTCCACCTGGAGATCAGCAGGGCTGCGCTGCTTGAAGGGGATCCTGTGCTGGTGCTGGCTGGAAGAGGGGAGATTTCCATGGGATACTGGGAAGGAATTCCCAGAGCAGCTGGGGCTGCCCCTGGATCCCTGGAAG
The DNA here is from genome assembly GCF_017639235.1 of Corvus kubaryi. Taxonomy (NCBI): domain Eukaryota; kingdom Metazoa; phylum Chordata; class Aves; order Passeriformes; family Corvidae; genus Corvus; species Corvus kubaryi. The sequence continues at coordinate 897,087 of NW_024581135.1, forward strand.
TGTCCAAACCCAGGTTGGACACTGGGGCTTGGAGCAGCCTGGGATAGTGGAAGGTGTCCCTGCCATGGCAGGGGTGGCACTGGATGGGATTTAAGGTCCCTTCCAAGCCAAACCAGTCTGGGAGTCTGGGATCCATTAAAGACATTGAGGTGTCCGTGGTGTCCATGTGCTGCTGGAGTTTGAGGCTGTCCCTCAGTGCCTGGTGTGGTTCAGGTGGGGAGTTCAGCCATGGGGATTCTCCATCCATCCATCCATCCATCCATCCATCCATCCATCCATCCATCC
>NW_024581135.1:897471-901761 GCF_017639235.1 Corvus kubaryi
TCCATCCATCCATCCATCCATCCATCCATCCATCCATCCATCCATCCATCCATCCCAGGGTGCCACCCAGACTGACATCCCGGAACTGAGGCAGAACAGGGCCTTGTGAGTTAAACCAGAGTAGAGGAAACTCACCTGGGAACTCCAGAGCAGCTGGGGTTTCTCTGTTTCCACAGCCCCAGTTTTCTGCAAGGTTCATTTGGACACCCAGGGTGGGACTGGCCCCTGCAGGAGCTCACTCACTGCCTCTAACACTCATTAATTTAAGCTTTGTTGTAACAACTCTGTGGAATTCTCCTCGGCAGGGAAGGATGGACATGGAGCAGTAGCCAGAGATCTCTTCCCACATCCCAACTGAGCTTCCTCTTGTTTCCGTTGGTACTGCACCAGAAATGCCAATATCCAAACATGGCCAGGATGTCCCTGTAGTCAGCAAATGGAATTTCGTGGAATCACCACAGAATCCCAGACTGGTTTGGGTTGGAAGAGACCTTAAAGCCCATCCCATGCCACCCCTGCCATGGCAGGGACACCTCCCACTGTCCCAGGCTGCTCCAAGCCCCAATGTCCAACCTGGCCTTGGGCACTTCCAGGGATCCAGGGGCAGCCCCAGCTGCTCTGGGCACCCTGTGCCAGGGCCTGCCCACCCTCACAGAGAAGGATTTGTCCCCAATTTTTACTCTAAACCTACTCTCAGCTTAAATCCATTTGTGTTCCCAAAAGCTAACAATTAGGCAGGACACAACAATTTTACTAAAATACAGTAAGATATTAAAAAAAAATCATTTGGACAATTATCGTCAATCTTAGAACATTAAAGAGATCAAAAAATAGCCTTGACAGGTGTGTGAAGCTAATGATAATTTGAGAAATAAATAGCACTCTGCACTAAAACCCCCAGAAAACAATAAGTCCAGAGAAATAACTTTCCATATGAAGTAAGTAAAGGAAATAAAGGCAGGAATTGTGGTTATAGCATGGCTAGGTGTTAAATTTATATGCTAATAATTACATATTTGTTGGAAAGAATAGTGGAGTCTGATCACGTAGGGGGAGAAGCAGGAAAATGCATTGTGGAAGGATTTCCTTTAATCCTGCCTGCCCAGCCTGTGTGGATGTGTGCAGTTTGCTCTCCTGGAATGATCTCCAGGGAAGGAGGGATGCCCCCCACCAGGCAGAGTGGCTCCTTTCCCTTTCAGGAGGTGCCTTTTGAAATATTCCCCGTGCTCAGAAGTTTAAAGGAGAGCCACCAGATCCTAGTGGATTTGTTAATAAATATGGAGAACAGGGCGGATTTTTTTATTTCTCCACCAAGTTGCAGCGGGAGGAGGAAAAACCAAACCCCCCAACAAAATGGAATTTTTGTAACTGAGTTAGAAAGTCGAGGTCCTTGTTGGTGGCCTTGCAAAAATAACCCCGTGTGTTTCTTCTTCATGTGCAAATGGGAAAACCCCACACATTCCTGTGCTAAAGTGAGGACCTTTAGTTTGTGATGTGGATCTGTAGTTTGTAATGAGGATTTTTAGTTTGTGATGAGGATCTTTTGTTTGTAATGAGGATCTTTAGTTTGTAATGAGGATTTTAATTTGCGGTGAGGATCTTTAGTTTGTGGTGAGGATCTTTAGTTTGTGATGAGGATTTTTAGTTTGCAATCATTTGGGAGCACTGGAGTGGAACTCTGTTAGGTCCGTGGTCGCTCCGAGGCCGCTGTGCTGCTGCTCTCAGTGCAGGTTAAGTGGGAGAAGAACTGCAACAATCTGGTGAGAAAAGGTCTATTTTGTGTCATTAACCCAGCTCTGGTTCGTGCCCATCTCTGTGGTGGCCAGAGCTGCTTCTCTCTGTAACATTGCAGGTGTTTGCACCAGGGGTTGCGTCCAAGAAAGGATCAAACGCACTGGTGGCCCCCCTTGTTTCCAGTGGGATGAGGAGAGCTCTCAAAAGTTAGTTTGGAACACTTAAAGGAAATTTGAAAGTCAGGAGGTTTTTCCCTTCATTTTCTGTGTTACTGTGACGGAAACAGGAGACCAGGAGATCTTGAGACCCAGGTGATTGCCAGTCAATTCGGGGACAGCTTGTACACACCAAGTCACAGCTGCAGAGGTGCACCCAGAGCACTCAGGGTACCCCAATTCTTTAATCTCAAACACGTTACAGATCATTTCCCCTATCTCCAAGCCAGCCCTCAGCGAGGGCTGCGATGTGTTTGTATTATCTCAGTACCCATGGCGTTCCCCTGGGAATTGCAGTGCGGGTTCTCCTTGGCACAGCTCTCCCGTGCCTGGAAGTTGCTGTTTATTGGTAAATGAGCTGTATTGGGATTTCTGGGTGATGTTAATTAGCCAGGGAGGTGTGGGGGTGAAGCATCCCGTGGTGCTCTGGCTCCGGAGGGATCCCGGCTGGCTTTGGGATGTGGGGTGGGACACTCGGGACCATTCGGCTGCCGGGGCAGGGACACGAACCAGCCCTTAAACACCTGAATTCCTGCTGCAGAGAGGGCCGATCGCTTCCCCGCGCGGTGAAACCGGAGGGAGCCCTCCAGCCGCTCTGCCCGCAGGGTCACGGTGGGGAAGCAGCCGGGGAAGTTGCCAGGACTCCTCGTTGCGGTTTTCCCCCGGCTGGAAATGCAGCAAATCAAGAGTTGCCGACGCTGGCGGCTGCGGGAAGCGCCGGGATCTCGGGAAAAGGCAGATAATTGAGTGTACCTGTGGCACGGGGCTGTGTCTAATCAGGCGGCTGCGGAGGTGGGTAGTGTCAAGTGCCATTCATCTGCTTCCCCTGAGCTCGGCGCACGCAGGAGGAGGGGGAGTGATAAGACAAAGATATATAACCGTGTTGACCACTGAAGTACCTGGTTAACAACTTAATTATCTGAGTTCAGCTATCAGTCAGCAACAAACCCGGACAATTTAGACATACTTTATAATTTGCTATAAAAATGGCATGATGATAAGGACAGTGTTGCTCGAATTAGAATCTGCATTAAGTGTGTTTAATTTAATTTTTCTAATTATATTTCTAATAGCTTAAATATGTGCACTGATAAAATGGTTAGCCACCTGCATTTAAATGCCACCTGATGCGTTTATTTTGGAACAGTAGCAGATTGATATAATTTGAGCACGAGCTCCTCTGAAAATTCCTTTATTAATGGCTGTTAAATTATTCTTTGTGCTGCACGTGAGGTTCTGGAGCTGCCACCAGGGTGGGAATGGCTGGGAAATGCCTGAAACCTGCAAATATTTATTGTGTTTTCTGAGCTGGGGATAGGCGTCTGTTTAATCAAAACCTGAAATTTGTGGTGGCGTTCCAGAGCTCTCCTGTGCTCATTCAGCCTCTTTTTTTTATATCGGGTGAGTTGATTTTTCTTCCTTGGGGTGTGCGGATTGAGTGTATTCCCGTGCAGTTCCATGTAAAGCATCCCCCTATGAAACCAACTTATCAAATTAATTAATAGCCACAAATCTAAGTCATGTTGCAGGTTCAGTGAGGGCTGCCTGTTTGCAAATGTTGGATGTTTCCTAAATAATTCCTCTTTTGAGCTGAAATTGGACCCTTTTGCCTTAATCTCTGTGGCAGATCAAGGCAAATATTAAAAAATCGGTTAGAGAAAAACATAAAGTCTTCTACCTTTCCTAGGAGTAAATGAAAATTGACTTTTAAAACAACTCGTGTGCAGCTGATGCTGAGCTGATGTCTCCAGGCCAATTCAAATGTATAATAAATTACAAATAAAAGCATCATTTAGAAAACACTACTTAAAAAAATAACTAAAACAGCTTCACTTCCTGAATTGCATGTGGCAGATATTGTTCACGGGGCTAGGAGAGGAACAGAAATCCATAAAATCAATGTTTATTAATCGTTTATTTGTACTCGGAGCTCTGTTTATTTTCTGTGCTTTACCACCAAGCGAGGAGGTTGTGCTGTGAGAGGAGCAGGAGCCTCTCTGCTGGGACAAACTCACCATGGGATTGGTGGGAGGCGAGGATTCCATTCCAAATTTTAATTCCTTGTGTGGAACAAGGTCAGATAAAAAATACTTTTAACAAGCACCATAAAGGGCACCAGGAAAATGAAACTGAGGGTGTCCAGCAGCCCCACACACCTGGGCTGGGCTCTGCTGCTGTGTCCATGAAAACTGCGCAGCTGGGAATCTGGGAATGTTGGATATTAGCTGTGGGTGGAGCTCGAGTGGAGGGTGTCTGCTTGGAATGGGACAGGGATGGGGCTGGAGGTGCTGCAGGGCTGGAACAGGGACAGGGATGGAGCTGGAGGTGCTGCAGGGCTGGA
>NW_024581135.1:901771-911498 GCF_017639235.1 Corvus kubaryi
GGCTGGAACAGGGACAGGGATGGAGCTGGAGGTGCTGCAGGGCTGGAGCAGGGACAGGGATGGGGCTGGAACAGGGACAGGGATGGGGCTGGAGGTGCTGCAGGGCTGGAGCAGGGACAGGGATGGGGCTGGAACAGGGACAGGGATGGGGCTGGAGGTGCTGCAGGGCTGGAGCAGGGACAGGGATGCTCCTGGAGGTGCTGCAGGGCTGCTCCCGTGTCCCCGGCTTTTCTTTACATTTGAGTTTTGATTTGCCCCCTTCCCCACAGAACTCCATCTGCCATGGCCTCAGGGAAAATTCCCCTGTGTCTCCCTGCATGATTTGGGATCCTCCGGCTCCTCTGGCTCTGCCCACGTTCCCCATGCCCACGTGCCCATTGCTGGGTGGATTTTAAAACCATCACCCCCCAAACCAACTGATTTTGATTCAAGGGCTGGTGTTGGAGAAAGCCAAAGTGTGCAAATCTCATGTTAAGCACTTTAAACAGGAGGAGCACTCCCTTCCCAAACCCCCCGTGCCGGAGCCGTGGGCTCCCCCTAAGCTCCTGCAAGTCCGTGGGATTCCTTTTATTGACTCGGCTGAGCTCGGATCAGCAGCAGCAGCCAGTGCCACACGTACACAGGGACCCCAGCCCCTGGCACGTGGGTGTTTTCCATTTCAGTGCCCTTGATCTCCCATGGATTCCCTTAACATTTACCTTGAGAGGAGGAATATTTCCAGTGTCTCGCACCAGAGGTGTGTTCATATTTAAATATTTGTGTTTTGGGAGCTGGTACAGGCAGGAGGTGCTGGAGATGTTGGAGAATGGACCCTAATCTCTGATCCAAGACCACACTTCCAGTCTGAAGCTCCCTGTCCTGTCACTACCAGCTGTAGTAAATGGTCTCTGGTCTGGCAGAGAAGGTTGGCACAAAATAATGAAGCTTTCTTGTCTTTTTTGGTGAATTATGATGAAATGAATGTCTCTACACAGCAAAACAGGAGAGGTTTGGTAGCTGTAAATGTACCTCTGTAAATGAACTGCAAATTCACTGGGCTGGGGTGGAGCAGGTGCTTCTCACTCCAAGGGTTTTGCCTCCAGCCCTGTTATTGTTTGGTGACATCTCTGCTGCTTTTGGCAGTACCAGGCTTTATTTGAAAGACTTTATTTGTGGCTGTAATATGGCCAACAGCATCTGTCCGAGCACTTCTACCAGGGAGGTTTTGAGCCATTGCCAAAAATATGGTTTTCATCTCTTGGTGTTGTTATCAGGGTATTACAAGGGTTAATATTGAATAATCCAGCTAAATATTGGAAGGGAGCTGTGGTGTGGCACAGGCTGCTGCAGGCAGCTGCTTCCCCACACCCCAGGGATGCTCTGCTGCAGGTTATCCCTGAGGGAGCTGGTGCCTCTGCCCAGCCCTGGGAGGCACATCTGGAGTGATCCTGTCCCTCTGAGGCACCTCTGGGGTGCCGTGCCCAGCTCTGGCTCCTCAGCCCAGCAGGGCCAGGGAGCTCCTGGAGAGGCTCCAGCGGAGGCTGCGCAGCTGAGGAAGGGCCTGGAGCATCCCCGTGCCCAGCACAGGCTGAGGGAGCCGGGGCTGCTCAGCCTCGAGAGGAGCCCCAGCTGAGAGGGGCCCTCAGCCCTGGCTGTCCCTGGCTGCAGGGAGGGCTCAGGGCAGGGCCCGGGCTCTGCTCCGGGGCCCGGCAGCGGCACCAGAGCCACGGGCAGGGCCTGAGCCCGGCAATTGCCCCGCACAGGAGCAAGAACTGCTGCCCTGGGCAGGGCCCGGGCTGGAACAGAGCCCAGAGAGGGGCTGGGGTCTCCTCCCTGGGGATGTTCCAGAACCATCTGGCCACGCTCCCGTGCCCTGTGCTCTGGGATGGCCCCGCTGGAGCAGGGAGGTGGCACCAGGGACCGTCTGTGGTCCCTCCAGCCCGACCCACTCTGGCATTCTGGGTCTGAGGGGGATTTGCTGCAGGTTCTCCTCGGGACTGCCACAATTCCCAAGGAGGACACGGGTGCTGTGGGAACACCCTCAGTGCCGAGCTGGGAGGAGTTTTGGTGTGCACGGGGTGCTCCCGTGGCTCAACTCTGAAATCCTTAACTCCGGGCTCGTACCTGGCTCGGAGCCTTCCCTGCCCGCTCCCTGCCTGTCCCTGCTCCCTGGGTGACAAACCCTTGGATAATGCTCCATTGTAGCCGGCGGCTGAGAGACAAGTGCCATGTGCCAGCACGAGAAAATGAAATCAGTATTTAATTACTAAATATTCTACATCTAAAATTAAAAAAAAAAAAGCTTAAATAATTCAGTTTGATTTGGTCTAATTAGCCTGATTTCCTAGTATTTAGCCCTAATTATGTGATACATAAGCCCTAATTATGTAGTACGTATACAGTGTGCTCTCTAAAGTTAAAGATCAGAACGGATACTGACTTAAATGATAAAATATGTTAAATTATTAATTATAATTAATCTTACAAAATAGGCATAATTAGTTTAAGTACTTTAGATATTCTACTTAATAGCATTACGCATTATATGCAAGGTTTGAGCATTTTACAAATACTCTTATCCCAGGGAAATACTGGGGAGGGGGGATTCAGTGGAGCTCTTCCCTGGCAGGCACAGGGGCCGGAGCACCCTCAGTGTCCTGCGCTCTCCCTCAGGAGATCAGAGCCTGGGAATCTCCTTTAATTCCTCTCCAGGTTTATCAGGAGCTGCTGCAGAGCTGGGGAGGGTTCCTGTGTTGGTCAGTCCAGAGCACAGAAGGGTTTTAGGGGTTCCAAATCCAGCCCTTTCTGCTCCTGCTGCTGGTTAGATCAGCACTCTGGGCCAGGGGAAGATGTCCTGCCCATGGGATGGGATGAGCTTTGAGGTTCCTCCCAACCCAACCCATTCTGGGATTCGATGAAATCAAACAGCACAGGAAAAAAATGTGTGAGGTATTTTTAGTTCTTCTACTTAAAAGGTGCTTTTACAGCTCGTTTCTCGAATGTGATGTGGGCACAATTGGGCTGGAATTGCTGGGAAAACTGTGGCTCACCAGGGTTCTTTACAGTTCTGCCTCTGATTAGGTCAGGAGTTGGTGGGGTCAGCTTGGCTGTGGAGCCTCAGCGTGTGGTCTGTGTGGGGAAAATGCAGGAATAGGTGACAGAAAGAGTGGATTCCAAAATCTCCAGAAATATGGAAGGAAAGAGAAAGAAAAATACAAGGGTTATTCTCCTTTCCATTTCAACATTTGCAGGAACGGGGCAGGGAGAGACTCAAGAATATTTTTACAAACAATTCACGCACTCCTGGGGAGAGAGGTTTTGTTGCACACCCAGCTCGTTGCTGCAGACTGATGGTTCCACAGATTAAACAAACTCCACTAAATACAGAAAACACGGATTAACCGAGTGAGCTGTTGAAACCTTCCACGAGAAAAACAGATTTCCAAATCCACCCGCCCTGTGACATCACCTGTGCCCGTGATATCACCTCTCTCTGTGACATCTCCTGTCCCCTCCCGTGGTGACCCGGAGCAGGGCTCCCTCTCCACCCCCCAGTGCCCTGGGGCCGGGTGGGGAATGTTCCTCCCAGCCCCTTCCTAGGCTGGAGCTTTGACACAAAATCTCTTTTCCTGCCTAATTAAGCTGTGCCTGGGATCTGCTCAGATGTTCCGTGCTGACAGAGAATTCCTCAGCAGCTTTCCCCTCTCTCTCCCCGCACTGATCTCAGTTTACCCAAGTTGGATTCCTGGCTCATCCTGTTGCAATCTGGACCCTGTTTTGAGGAGATGTAAAATAGAGCCGGTCCTTTGCAGGGAGCTTCATTTTCCCGGGAATGCTGGGCGGATGCTGCCGTGTCTCCCTGGGCACGTGGGTGCCCAAAAGGGCTCCTTGCAGTGGCACAGGGACCATGAGAGCTGGGCTGAATTTTCTCCTTACTTGGGTCTCTCTCCATCACCCCTTGCACAATGAAGTCATCTCCTCTGTCAAGCCAATCCTTCCACGTGTTTTATCCCTCCTGGAGATGTTGGAAGCACCGATGGAAAGATTATTTCCCACTAGTTGGGATTGTGTTGGGATCCATTTCTGTTCTCCCTGTGCTGCAGGGGACAGGCAGTGGGCACTGCTGGGCATTGTACCGGGCACCCTGGAAATGTGATTTTTTTCTTGAGGAAGAAAGTAATGCTTTCTACTTATCTAAAAAAAATATTTAAATCTCCACTTCTCATTTATTGGAAGGAAAATTATCTTTTCCTTGTGGCAGTGGTACGGGATTGTTCACAGTTACTGAAGTAGCTCTGACGGAGCCTGGGGGGGATGGAAGGAGTTTCCTCACTGGGGTTCAGGGTGGGCAGGGCTGGGAGCAGGAGCAGGAGGAGGCCCTGCGTTAGGTCTCGTTCTGCTTTTCCTCTCTCTGGAAGCCCACGGGCACACAGAGGGCCTGGGAGCAGCGCTGAGCGGGGTGTGGGGCTGAGACCTGTGCCAAGCTCTACCAGGGCTCATCCATGAAGACATTAAAGCTGTCACCTCCCCATCTCAGGGCTGAGGGGCCGCTGGGCTCTGCAGGGACATCCCGGGGCCGGGGGCTGCCCAGGGCAGGGCTGGGCTTGCGTCCACCCAGGGGGAAGAGAGTGCCCAGGGCTGGGCCTCGTGCTGCTGGAAGGGAGCTTCAATCCCATCCCATCCCACCCCTGCCATGGCAGGGACACCTCCCACTGTCCCAGGCTGCTCCAGCCCCAGTGTCCAGCCTGGCCTTGGGCACTGCCAGGGATCCAGAGGCAGCCACAGCTTCCCTGGACACCCTGTGCCAGGGCCTGCCCACCCTCCCAGCCAGGAATTCCCAATTCCCAATATCCCATCCATCCCTGCCCTCTGGCACTGGGAAGCCATTCCCTGTGTCCTGTCCCTCCAGGCCTTGTCCCCAGTCCCTCTCCAGCTCTCCTGGAGCCCCTTCAGGCCCTGCCAGGGGCTCGGGGCTCTCCCTGTGTCCTTCCCTTCTCCAGGGGAACATTCCCAGCTCTCCCAGCCTGGCTCCAGAGCAGAAGGGCTCCTCTCCTTGGTGGAGCTTCTCCCCCACCAGCATTCCCAGCTCCTCCCCAGGGCTGTCCCCATCCCTTTCCAGCCTGCCTGGCTCTGGGCTTTATCTCCTGCACTTTCCATCCCAGACTGGCACCACCAGCACAAACTGCAGAGGTACAAAGTGCTCAGATATCTGAGGAAAACACTCCCAGGAGGGGATTCCTTCTGTCTCAGGCAGAAAATCTCCTTCCCACCGTTTTTGCCCCCTCTCCCTCCCCTCTCCAGGGATTTGTTATTTCCCTTTTGCACAACCAGAGCAGCACAACAGCAGCTGGGCAGAAATAGGGACTTCATTACGGGGAATGCTGCACAGGGTCAGCGTGGCTTCGGGCTCCCCTGGCTGCAGTTTTGAGTAGGAATTGCATGGAAATGGGAATCTGTGTGCTGAATTCCATGGATTTTCTCGGTGTCCAAGCTAGGAACCCCGGAGTGGTGTGAACTCCAGGTGAGGCCAGCTCTGAAATCCCTGCGCTGCTCTTCAGCACCAGAGGAGCACTAACGAATGAGGGACGTGCAGTGTCCTTTGTTTCACAGTTTGGATCTTTCCAAGCTCTCCTTCTTATCTATTTTAAGGAAAATCCTCTTTCTCCTGGACAACTGAATGGGATTATTCCAAGATTGGGTAAATAAATATTGGTTGGCTGGGTTATTCCACAAACCAGGACTCTGCTCCGGCGACACATTTGCAAATACCTGAAGGAAAAAATGCAAACAGAATTAAATCTGCTGACCAAGGCTTCCAGCTTTAATGAGGGCATTTTCCCACCAATTCCAACGGGATGGATTTATTCCCATAAATATTTCTCCTGTCGCTTGGACAGCAGTGGCCAGCAGCTCAGGAGGGGGTTTCCCATCTCTTCCATGTGTTTATGTACTCTTTAATTCACTGTTTGTTTTAGAAAATGGGTGAATATAACAATTTTTTGTTTTATTGAAACTGCCTGAGAAAAATTATTTAATACACAAAGGAATTTCTAAATCTTGGTTTAATTTTTTTTTTTTTTATATTCTGCATTACAATATGAGAAAGATCTGTCCTTCTGTCTGACTAATGTTAGTTTGATGATTATACCAATATTAACTGCTTTACTTGAGCAAGCAAAGAAAAAGTAAAATACCAGTCAGAGCAGCTGCTAATTCAGCGGGTGTTGTACTCTGGTTATTAAAAATACCCAAAAGATGTACCTTGGTGGTTCAGGCTTTTGAATTAGAAGCAGAATATTAATTTAGGCCTGAAGCATGATTAAACATTGTAAGGCCCCTTAAGAATTTTCACCAAATTTTCTTGGATTTCTCTTTATTGGGTCTTCCTCGACTGTGTTTAGCCCTGTAATTGCTTTGCTCCTTTGTTGATAGGTTAAAGCACAGTGTGATTTTCCCCATGTCATAATATTTAAGAGGACGGTTCAGTGTTTCGCATGTCTGATGTGCAGCTGAGGCAGCGCAGGGGGAGTGGGCTCGGGGCTTTGGGAGGATTTTTCCCTTCTTCCCTGCTCTTTTTCCTTCTCTTTCTGACCCTCTGCAGAAGCTGCTGGGCTGCAAAGCTACCTGTGCTTCCTGGGAATTTGGGAGGGGTTTTCTGGAACAGAGAAACTCCCAATCACAGATAAATTGAAAAAAAAAATCCAGCTCCTTCCCTACTCTCCTGTTTTTAGAAGGAATTCAGAACATGACATTTTCCAAGTTTCTCAGGGAGAACCAAGAGTTAAAATGCAGTACTTGGAATTCATTACTCATATGCACCCAAAAAATGGTGATTTGGGCATGAAGAAGATTAAAATGTGGAGCAGGAGCTGGATGTCGGGGGGGGGGATAAATCAAAATAATCTGGGGTCTAATGCTGGGCTTGGGATTTTCAGTGGGGCTGAAGCCTGGCCAGGCCTTGGGCAAGGCTAAAGGGTGACAAGACCCAGATTTGCTGCTCTGGAGCTGGGTTTGGAGAACAGGTGGGAATTGTCCATGTGGGTGTTTGTGATTCCGGCTCTGAGCAGGAGCTGCTGGCTCTGGGGTGTTCAGGGCTCAGGGAGACCTCGGTGTCAGGTTTGGGAAGGGAGCAAGGGCTGGAAAAGGAGCAATCCACGGGTGAGACCTTCCCTCTCTCCAGGCCGGCTCCCAAGGGCCAGGATCGGCAGCAGGAGCCCGAGGAGGTGGCACCCAGAGGTCTCGGGGCTCGGGGAGGATCCACTGCAGCTTCTGGCAGTGGCTGGGTGGGTGCAAAAGGAGCAGGTTTGGGGCTGCTGGGCGCTCCTCAGCAGTGCCTCTGGCAGCTCGGCAGAGCAGCAGCTCCAGGGCGTTGTCTCTGCGATGTGGGGCAAGCTGGGATGGGTTATCCAAGCCAAACAGAGAGCTGCAAGGGAAGGGAAGGGGTGAGGGATGAACTTAGGGCTGGGGGTGCTGTACCCACGAGGAGGGGCAGGAGAAGGCTGTGGTGGGATTTCAGGGGGCAGCTCGGGCAGGAATCAGCTCCAGAATTTCATGTGCTGCTCTTTGGAGGAAAGGCTCATCCTAGAAAAGTGTGGTGAGAGTTTTAATTTTAATGGGATTTAAACACCCAGATTTTCAGGGTTACAGAGGAGGCCTCGTTAACACTAACGAGGGAGGTGTGTGTGGATCACTCTGGGAGCCAGGATGGGTTTGAAAGGCCCAAATATTTGGCTGTGGTTTGTTAATTTATATATAATTTATATAAAGCACTACCAAAACTCTAATCCAGCAACAAAAATGTTGACAGGGTTTGGAGTGCACTGGATAGAGACATTCAGACAGGTTGATATCATTGCTCGAGAAGGTAATAATTATCTTTTACATGCACTAAAACCCTTCCTCTCCTCAGCTTTTAGAGAGCAACTGTTGGCTAAAACCCCTGGCATTTCCATTTCACACAACACAAAAAGAGAGAAATGTAATAAAAGGACTGAACTGCATCCCAGATGTGTCCCAAGGCTGCAACACCTGGAGAAAATCTAAAATACATTTTAGTGGAGCACATCCCAGACAGGCTGGTAAGAACAGGGATGCTGAGCTGAAGGAAATGCTGAATATTGAAATAAAGCTTCAGAAAGAGAATGAGCTGGGAATTCATTAATAAAGAATGAATCATGGCAACGGCAATGACCAAAGAAACATCTGGGGGATAGCTTAAGGAAAACCCTGCACTTAAATCCTTTACAGGGGAGGGAGGGAGGGAGGGAGGGAGGAAGGAAGGAAGGAAGGAAGGAAGGCTCACTCAAAGTATAAATTGTGCAAACCCTCAGTGAGAGATTCCATGACATCTCTTGGAAGAGCAGTGGCCAGGTGTGACCAGCAGTGTGGCCAGTGATGTGGCCAGGTGTGACCAGCAGACCCTGAGCCTGGCCACAGGAAGGAACTGGGTGCCCGCCGCCGTTGGGACCCTGGACTGGAGTAACCCTGGTTTCCCACAGTCCCCAAATTAGGATTTCAGGAAGCAGAGGAGTTGGGCTCCAATAATTACAGACAGTCAGTGATGAGAATTTCTGCAGTGCAAACAACCCAGGCAACCCAAAAAATATGTCCTGGTCTAGTCAGCAGAGCTCCGCGGGTGCATTAATTAGTGGTGGAATGAGTGCAGGCGTCTGGGGCTCTGATTCAACAGGGAAATTAAAATCCTTCAGCTCCCAGAAGGCAGCAGCTGCTGGAGTTGGAGATCAGTGTCCTCTCCAACTTCAGCTGCTCGTGATTCAAGCGTGGTTTGGTTGCAGTTCAGTCATGAAATACCAGGAATTCTCTTTGAAGTGCTCAGATGACCTCAGCATGTCCAATTCCAACAAGCAGTTGAATTTTTAACTTTACAAGGCACAACAGTTCTTTGTTTAAAACCTAATTGGCTGCATTTTTCTATTTAATGTGATATGTAATTATGTAATTCCAACCTGAACCAGATGAGCTCATTTCCCTGCATTTCCCTGTTTTCCTGCGGGCTCTGGAAGTGTGTTCCCTGGAAGTGTGGATCTCCACATTCAGGGAATGACAGAGCTCAGAAAAATGCTCACGGCATCTTTTTCCATGAAGAATCCACAGTCAGGAAACATAATCTGTAAAACTTCTAGAAGTTTTCCTTTTCCTTCCAGAAGAGTGTGTGTAAGTTTGGAGTTACTGAGCTCTACCTGTTATTTGAACATTTTTAAAAATCAACATAAATTGCACCTGGGGTAGAGAATCCTTCCCCATGGCACACAGGCTTCATCTTCACCAGGGGGTTTTCCAGCTTGATAAATTTTATCTGGATTTTTGTTACATTAGGAAGGAAACATTTTGCTTCTGTTGCAAATAAATTCATTTCAGAGCAAGGATGTTCTCAAAAACTGAGCTAAATTCAGTGAACAAACCAGAGAAATTGATGCTGTAGCGTTCTGGGTGCTGTCTGAATGCAGCATTTTAGCAGGAATTTAAAGCCAAGGCAGCTTTGCACTGCTATAAATGCACACCCACTTCTGCCCAGTCCCTTTGTTGACTTTTCCTTCCTGGAGGTGATTCCTGCCCTGCTGGATTTAATCCTGCCCGGTGCTGGATATCCCCTGATAACCAGATCATCTCCGGAGCAATTCCTGACGGGCTTTGGGCAGGATTCCTGCCTGCTCCGGCTTAGGGGCAGGATGGATTCCTGCTGGATTCCTGCCTTTCTCCGGGTTAGGGGCAGGATGGATTCCTGCCT
>NW_024581135.1:911508-915719 GCF_017639235.1 Corvus kubaryi
TGCCTGCTCCGGCTTAGGGGCAGGATGGATTCCTGCCTTCCTCCGGGCAGCAGGCAGGGTCGCTGCCTTTGGAGTCAGCGCTTGATTTGCTTCCCAGCCCTGGAATGCGAGCGTTTATGAGGAATGTGGGAATAACAATGCTGCTCACACAGAACCTCTCGCTGTCGGTGTCGCCTTTCTCTTTATCCGTTTTCCAAGTGGGAACCGGGAATCACCCTGGCTGTGGGGAGCAGAGGAGAGCTGTGGGCAGAGGTGTTTTCCAGGGGTTGTTTACGGAATGCTCGGCTGGAACGGGCAGATGCGACCGGCTGGGAACAGCGTGCGGCTTTGGGGTGATTATCCGGGCAGTTCTCAGCGGCACCGGGGTGATTATCCCGGCAGTTCCCAGCGCGGCCGGGGCAGGATGCGATGGATGGGCGCTGACGGCTCTGCCACTTCGATTAGAGCCGCTCCCGGCTCGGCGCATCCCGAGCCTCCCGCGCATCCCGCTCCCTGCCCGTGCTGGGAGCCGAGCGGAGAGGGCTCGGCAGGGGCACGGCCCTGGGCAGGAGCCCTGCCGTGCCTGGTGGCCGGGAAGGGCCGGGATGCTGTCCCAGGAATGAGCCCTGCCGTGCCTGGTGCCAGGGAAGGGCCGGGATGCTGTCCCGGGAATGAGCCCTGCCGTGCCTGGTGCCAGGGAAGGGCCGGGATGCTCTCCCGGAGCCCGCGGGGTGTGCATCCCACCGGGATGGAGCCCAGCGGGATGGGCGGGAATCTGTGGAAATTCAGCATTTCAGGTTATGAAATGTAGAAGAAAACCGGACCGAGTTTGCAACCGCATTTAAGGGTAGTTTTCTGCGTTCTCTGGCTCGCACCAGCATGGTGGCAGCTCCTTTGAGACTCTTTGGGATGACCCGAGTTCATAAAACAGGCAAAGCAGTGCGGAGTTCTGGGAACCCCAGGATCGGTATCTTTTAAAGTAGGCTCATCTTAAAGCGAGGGAAAAGTGGAGACCTGCGGCCTGTTGTACTCCCTCGACACGAAAAGTAGCTCCAAAATATTTTATTTTTTCCCACTGGTCTCTTTATCCTTCTGCCTGACGCTGCAGTCCCGTGGACAGTTTGTGCCTGGGGGTGTGTGTGCTTCCCCTGCAGGAGCGCACGCAGGATCTGTGCTTAACGTGGGCTGGTTTAATAATTCCCAGGGATAGGAACCCTTGCCAGTATGGAAATAGCCTCCTCATGGGCTGCCTCTGCCAGAGAGCAGGGAAAAAAAAATCGCATTTCTGGAAAAATAACCAAAGATTCTCAGCTGCACCCAGGACTTTTTGGAGTCTCGCAGGGAGGAGTCGCCTCCTCTGCCCATCTGCAGTTTAACTTCCCCAATGGCACAGAAATATGAGGCTCATATTAAAAATATATCTGGATATTTCTGTGGCAAACTCCCATCACTCTGTTCTCTGCCAAGATACTGCAAAGGATGGAGTGAGAATGATGTTGGGATAATTAATGGATGGAACCAGAGCAGTGAAAGAACACAATAAAGTCAGAAAAACCCCAAAGCCCAGAGCAGAAACCTGGGCTGGCCTCCCCTGGCTCCAGCACTGGGGTGTCAGTGCTGTTTCTGGAAGGTAAAATGTGCTTAAACAGCTCCATGTTAAACACATTTAAGGCTCTGGGAGGTCCCAAGTCTCCCGGGATTGGGAAGGGAATGCTGCTCCCGTCGGGATGTGCAGGGAGGTGTTTGTCATCCCTGAGGAGCACGGAGAGCATCTTGCTCCCAAAAAGAAACAGAATTCAAAGATTATCACTTAAATCGCAGCGTGGATGCACAATATATAAAAAATAACATATGTAAAATAAGGTATGTTTGTGTTGATATGATATATATGTGTGTTTATATGATATACATGTGTGTGTTGATATACGTGTATTTATACATCTACAATGTATACAATATATATACTTGTATATATCCACTAGTAGGTATGAAATGCAGGTCCCTGCACATCACAGACAATAAGAAAGGTCTTTTTGAGCACTGAGTAAATATTGAAATATTTTAAAATACTTTCAAAATTCACGTTGAAATACTCCATCGTTGTATTTGGAAGGAAAAATTAAACCAGTTTAAAAGTTCTTCACCCTCCCAATGTAGCCCTTTTGCCCTTTACATTCCCTCATTAAAAAAAAAAACCAAAAAAACCCCAACCCTTATATAAATATAGTTCTAGAGCGTCATGATTGGAATTCCCAGGGGGGATTTTTGTGGCACTTCAGAGCAAATGTGGTTGACACTTGTTCTTTGTTGCCCTTGGGCTACTGTTTTGATCCTCGACTGAATGGATTTATCCCTGTCAGCACAAGGAATTTCTCACTCTTGTCCTAAGTAAATTTTACAATCCTTTCTCATGTGGAAATGCAGCACCAGAACATTCAGGTGCTTTGTGTTTCAGGGAACTTTGGGAATTCAAAGAAGGAATTCCAGAGGTGAACCCTGAAATCCTGATCCCGCTCTCACCATCCTGGGAAATGCGCTGCCATTCACATCCCTGGTTTATTTTTTTCCCTTCATGTGGATGGGAGGCACACGAAACTCTAAACAGCCACGGGGAAATAATTGGTATGAAGATGGAGAAGCTTAATTTTGATGAAGCAATTAGTGGCTGTTTCCTGATTGCTCTCAGTGCCGTGGAGAGGAGGTGAAGAAGATCGTGCCGCCTCTTTCAATTCCCAGCCCTTCCCCAGCTCCCCAGACCTTTTGCCCTCCTATTGGACACAGCCAAAGTTGCTTTGAATTTTTTCAGAAAGTGTCTTGTGACCATGGATTCTCCAGAAGGTTAAACATAAATTAGTCATAAAGCCAACAAAAGGGAGAGGAAAAGAGGAGGCTCAGTGATTCTCGGCCAAATTCCTCCCTCTGCAAACTGCTGGGGGTTAATTAGAACCAATAAAAGCTGAATTCTAATTCCCTTTTATAACAATAATAATAATAATAATAATAGTGATAATAATACTAAACTCTTTGCTGCCATTTATAACCTCCAGCATTAATGTGCCACGAGCTCTGTAGTGCTGCAGATCTGAGCAGTGTTTAAGACAACAAAGTGCTGTTTGATAGCGGAGCCTTTCTGTGGAGCAGCTCCTCTTCCTGCCTTTGATGGGCGATGCTTTATTTAATCAATTATTCATCAAAGTTCGGGCATTCTTCTTATATATTTAGGGAAAAACTAAAAGATGCCTTTCCTGGCTTTCTTGTTTGAATAAAAGTTTAAATAGAATGTGGAAACAGTCGCTTTTGAAGGGAAAAATCCCACAGCTTGGAGAGCTCGCGGTGTCGAGCGCCTGAGCAGGATTTGCGTCTTTGGGAGAAGAGAGGAGGGAAAAAATAGACATTCCCAAGTTCTGTAGCTCAGCCAAAGGCGCCAGAAGGGTTCTGCCGACCTGCCTGGCCGAGACAAAGAGCAGCACCGGGGATCCGCTCGGGGTTTGCCTCGGCCGGGGCTGAGCCCGGGGGGCGGCGGGGCCGGGCCGAGCGGGCTCCGGACACTCGGAGCGGGGCTGGGGAGCATCTTGAGCAGTTGGGAACATTTGGCAGCTTCTCATGGAAAAAAAATGACTGCTGGGGAAGCTGAGCGGCTGCTAATTAGCAGCACTGAACTGTGGGTAAGGACAGTGGGTTTTAATATGAGAGGAATTCTACAGTAACCACCCCGCTGAAGGAAATAGCAGGAAATGCTCCCGAGCTGACCCTCGTGGCAATCTGAGCTGCACGTTGCAATAATCCTGTAAATTACTCGGCTTTTTTATCCAGGAACTTGGAGTTAATTAGTAATTTAACATTCCTCCATGCTATTAAATGTCTTTCTTGCATTATATTATGTTGTTTCATGGTCTTACCTTAACACTAATGGGGTTTAGTTCTATTTTCTGCAAACAGTAATAGTAAAATAAAACCGAGCTGGAAAATTAATTAGTTCTCTTTTACCTTTGATTTACCTGTTAGGAACAATTAAGTGGGAGAGTAGAGGTTTGGAGTGGTACGAGGTTCCCTGGAGATGAATGGATTCCCGGGAAGTGCTGCTGGAGCGGGGCTGAGGATCAGGAGTGGGTGAAGGGCTGGGGGCTCTGAGGGGCAGCACTGCAGGCCTGGGGCTGAGAGGGGCTGGGGTGGGAGGGGAGGCAGCCCCTCATCCCTGTGTCCCTGTATCCCTTCATGCCCTCATCCCCTCA
>NW_024581135.1:915729-968280 GCF_017639235.1 Corvus kubaryi
CCCCTCATCCCTGTGTCCCTGTATCCCTTCATGCCCTCATCCCCTCATCCCTTCATCCCCTCATCCCTGTGTCCCTGTGTCCCCTCATCCCTGTGTCCCTGTATCCCCTCATCCCCGTATCCCTGTATTCCTGTATCCATACATCCCTGCATCCCTGCATCCCTATATCCCTACATCCCTGCATCCCCTCATTCTCACATCCCTTTATCTCTGTATCCCTACATCCCTGCATCCCCTCATCCCTGTATCTCTGCATCCCTGGATACCCTCATCCCCACATCCCTTCATCCCCACACCCCGCATCGCCTGCATGCCCTCCCTGTGTGCCCGGAGCCAGTGCTCTGTGATGCGGCTGGAAGAATTTGGCAAAGGATCCCTTGGGGATTCAGGCTGGGAAAGGATCCCCGGGATACCATGGAAGCATCCCTGGGATACCATGGAAGCATCCCTGGGCTGCTGGGAGCAGCTCTGTTGTGCAGAGCTGGAATTGTGCACAATTTATTCCTTCTGGTGCCGTCCTTGCAGCTGCAGTGATCCGGGGGCTCCTTGGGAGTGTTCAACATCTAAACCAGGATCTCAGGGAAAGTTTGGGATAGAGTTCCAGGGGCATCAGGTGAAAGAGCCTCTCCTACCTTAATCCAGCTCAGAACTTGGAGGGCTTTTTCCTCTCCCTTCTTCCTCCACACTCAGCGGCTCAGCTGCAAGATTGGCTTCCTTTGAAAGCCAGGGAGAGTTTGGGTTGGTTAAGCCAGGTCTTGGAATTGGTTGATTAAGCCAAATTTGGGGTTTGGGTTGATTAAGCCAGGTGTGGGATTTGGGTGATTAAGCTAGGTTTGGGATGGGGGTTTATTAAACCAGGTTTTGGATTTGGGTGATTAAGCCAGGTTTTGGATTTGGATGATTAAGCCAGGTTTTTCAGTGGCTGTTTCTAACCCAGCAGTGTCTGGCAGCGGTGGGAGCTGAGGGGGTTTGCATTCCCTATGGAATGGGCTTGCATTCCCTCTGGGACGGGCCCCAGCACGGGGCGCTTTGGCGGCTCCGGGAGCGAGGCAGGGCTCGAGGAGCCCTCGGGAAGGGCTGAATCCCCCACAAAACCCTTCCCAGGGCTCTGTCTCCGGGGGCTCCCATTTAGAGCCCGTCCTTTGCCGCCGGACTGGAGCAGCCATAAAAAATTCATCGATGCTTGAAGAGATTTGTGCGTCCGTGTCCTGCCCATTGTCAGACAAATTGAGGTGTGCAGGGAAGGCAGAGCCGAGGCCGGGATTTATTTACTCCTCGCGTTCCAATATTGAGAGGAGCCGCTCCGGCCCTTCAAAGGGGACGGTGACAATGCGGTGACACCGGGTCAGCGGCGCCGCGGTACCTGCGAGAGGGATTGTTCTGCTGCCAGGGAGGAAGTGACTGAAACCTCTTTTTCTCATCACTGTCTGCTCTGATTGATGGCTCGCTGGTCACACTCAATGTGCCCTTTTTAAATAATTCACGATGTCATCACAGCACCAGTTTATAACTGGCCTGTTATTTTTACCTTTGTTCACTCACTAACAGGAGATTCCATAAATTAACTACTCGGGGCTTTGGGAGAGTAAGAACTGGGTGAAACGTTCCTTTTGCTTCCTCTTTTCCTATTTTATTTTATTTTTTTTTAAGCTTTCAAAACCTCCCTGCACACGGCAGTGAAGATTTTTCAAGAGCCACAGGCTCCGGGTGTGATAATTCATTAAAAACTAGCTTAGAAAATCAATAGATTCTTCTTGATGACATTAATTAAAATATAAGGAAATGCCCAAAATAAAGCAGCCACCTTCACCCAGGTGGGGATGGGTTCCTCCCTCATCCGGGGAGGGCTGGATTGGACATCACATATTCCTGCTGGAAGTTCAGGATGAGAACTGGGCATTAATTGATGCCGAGTGCTGTTCTCTGACTGTGCTGGAAATAATCCAAATGAAGACAGCTCCAATTGGAGCCTTGAATTATTTTAGCAGCAGTTAATGGCTAAAATATTGAATAATGTACTTTGCAAATCAGATTCTATTTGTTTAACTCTGGAATTGGGGCTGGGTCACTCAGATGAGGTGGTGGCTGAGTATTTATCCTCTGTCACTGCTCTGTGGAAATGCGGCTCCTAATTAATGGATGCCAGGAATAATCACCGGGATCCTTGGCCAGGCTCTCTCATGAGAAGACTTTGGGCAGTTTTTACACTGTTTCAGTTGGTTTTTATTAAACAGATCGGGGTGAATGTCTGATTCATCTGGAAATGCTGCTTCCTTCCCTCCTTCCCTGCCCCGGCTGGGTGTGTGTGTTCCAGAGCCGTGGGTCTGTTCCAGAGGATATCCCTGGACACTGACAGCGGATTCCTGAGCACGGGGTTTCCAACAGGAGAGGGATTTTATAGATTTTATAGATTTTATAGGACTCTGCAGTTATTCCAGTGCAGTTTCTATGTTAAAGTGGGCTTTTGGGAGGTCACAGTGACCTTATCAGGGAATATGGGATTGGGATACCCATTTTCAGCCCTTTTTGGGACAGGCAGGGGCAGCCAGCTGGAAAGAGACAAAACACGAGTTCATCCATCGGCTTTGCTCCCCGTGCTGCTCTGGATTTAGGCTCTGTACCTGGAAAAACTGCAGCAGCTCCTTAGGGCTGACAGCTGGGATGTGCTCTGGGAATGTGGGGGATTTTCCAGCATCAGAAATCACGGGGAGAAAATCCCTGGGGTGCAGAGCAGCATCCCCAAAGGGTGCCATGGAACGGGCAGGGCATGCAAGGGGTGAACCCAAAATTGCTGGGCTCTGGAAGAAGTTGGGAATGAAATATCTTGTGATGCTTGGGAGATCTTTTCACCTCTGATTTGCTGTTCAAATCTAGTCAAGATATGTGGCCAAAATATTTGGGGTTTTCTTTACTCTGGGTTTGTTTTTTTATTTGGTTTGGGGTTTCTTGGTTGGTTTGTTTTTATTGTTTTGGGTTCTTTTTTTCTGTGGCTTTTTTTGGTTGGTGGTGGTTTTGTGGGGTTTCTGTTTGGTTTGTTTTTATTGTTATTGTTTTGGGTTATTTTATTCAGGTTGGGTTTTTTTGGCTGTTGGTGGTGGTTTTGTGGGGTTTTGTGCTTGGTTTGCTTTTATTTTTGTTGCTGTTTTGAGTTCTTTTTTTCTGGGATTTTTTTTTTTGGTAGTTGGTTTTGTCGGGTTTTTTTTGTTTGGTTTGTTTTTATTTTTGTTGTTGTTTTGAGGGGTTTTTTTCTGGGTTTTTATTGGGTGGTGGTGGTGTTTTTGTGGGGGTTTTTTGTTAGGTTTTGGGTTGTTCTGTAGGGTTTTTTGTCTCTCTGAGATTTGGTTTCCCTGATACCTGCCGGGGGCAGAGCTGGTGCTGCAGCCCTGGTCCCTGCAGGACCCCGTGGGGGTAATTAATAAGGAGTCAAGTTCTGAACTAACTGAGACAAATTGGAAAGCTGCGAGTTGGGAGATAAGAGCCGGGGGTGACACTTTATTTGTGCCGGGGTTATCAAATCGGAATAAGCACTCGGAGCAAAAAGCAGCATAAAAGACGAGAGGGAGGTACAAGAACCCCGCAGTAATTGGGTTTCCCCACACAAATAGGATCCATGTAGCAGAAGGATTTCCCTTTGAAGCCGCTGTGCTGAGTTTGGGGTGCACGGTTTCCATTAGCCCCTGCTCGGCTCCAGCCCCTCTCGCGGCAGATAAATGCAGGAAACATCCCAACATTTGATATCCTAATCCCATTTGCTTCTCTTTCCAACAGCCCAGAGTGACCAAAAATAAACCACAAAATTGCAAGGGGGATAAGACGACGTAGAGTGCCTTTCATGAAAATATAAACCCGAGATTATTTCTTCTTTTTAATACATGTTTTTTTATTGTTCAGTATTTGGTTATCGATTTTAAAAATATTAAAATCCCAGTTTTATGCATCATGAGCTTAGGGAGTTATCTAGGAAAGAAAAACAGGTTTTAGTCTTTAAAATTTTGAAATTTCTCCCTTGTATTCAGAGAGGAAGGAATGAAGGGACAAAAGCGAAATAAGGAAATAAAGGATCTGTAGGAAATATATAAATTATAAACAAAAAAGATGAAAAAATGTAAATTTATTTTCTGGGAGCATAAAAAGGAAAGGCAAAGTGCTGACCCTGTAGCTCAGAACTGCACAGCTGTTACCAGATTTGAAATATTCCTGGGTTCTTGGGCAAAATGTTTGAACTTTACTGAATTTAGTTTTCCATCAGGATTTAGAAGCTGAGCAGTACTAATGGAACACTAGTGTCACATATATGCTGTGGTATATATATAATATATACATAATATATGTCTTCCCAGTGGAGCCACTGCTGAGGTGACCTTTAGTCCCCTCCACCCCCGTGTGCCAGCCACAGGTGACAATTGATGCCACCACAGCGTTCAGTGCCAACACAGCCCGACCCAGGGGGCCTCACCCACCCTTCCCGTGCTGCCTCAACCCCAGAACCTTCTGGAATTTCCACAGAATCCAGAATCCCAGGATCCCTGAGGCTGGAAAAGCCCTCCCAGCCCATGGAGTCCCAGCTGTGCCCCATCCCCACCTTGTCCCCAGCCCAGAGCACTCAGTGCCACCTCCAGGAATTCCTTAGGCACCTCCAGGGATGGGCACTCCTAGCCTCCCTGGGCACTTCCAAGGCCTGAGCACCCTTTCCATGGGGAAATTCCTGCTGCTGTCCACCCTGAGCCTGCCCTGGCCCAGCCTGAGGCCATTCCCTCTCCTCCTGTCCCTGTTCCCTGGCAGCAGAGCCCAAGGTCCCACCCTCCTGTCAGGGACTTGTGGGGAGTTTGAGGTTCTGGTGCCTCCAGGTTTTCTTTAGCCCAGCAGTGAGGGGTTGGTTTTTGCAGGGTTTTTGTAGGGTTTGCTCCCTCTCACCCCCTGCTCAGAATTCTGTAGTCACAAGGCCCCCAAAGGCACAGGGCACCCTCAGCTCAAGCATTTTCCACTCCTGCCCTTCTCCCATGTGCAGCCCAGGTAGCCCTGGATGTGAGGCAGCTCTCCATTTCCTGGGAATATCCGTCTTTCCAGGCATCCACTCGGTGTAGCTGGGTTTCATTGCCATCCCCGCATCGCCTGCCTCAGCAACTATTTCTGGTGCAGGCACAGCCTCGTGACTTTTACCGGGGATTGGGAGGTGGGGATGGGCCGATGGTGCCGCTTCCTGCACGGAACACGGAGCTGCTCCATGGAGACACAGCCCAAGCCTCGCTGGGAACCCCAAACTGCAGAGGGGGTGAGTCCCTGCTGCCTCGGCTCCTGGGACATGGGGCTGGCTCCCACCAGTGGCAGGAGTTTATTTATATATATATATATATAATTTCATTTCATTCTATTTTATTTTCGTGGGAATAGGAAGGTGGAGATCCGGATCGGGGCAAGGGATGACCCTTTCCTGCAGGATCAGCCCTTCCTGCCTCGGCCTCTCTGCACAAACCCAGCTGCAGGAGGAGAAAAGACTCCAGGCGTGAGTGCAAGAGCAGGGGCTGTTCTTTGCAAGGTGGGCTTTGGGTCAGCTGCTTGTGCAAGGGGAGAAGTCCATGTCTGGCTATTCCACTCAGGGTATTCCATGATTCTAGAAAAACTCTTTTCCACCTTTTTTGTCCATCCATTGCTTAGCAGGGAAGCAAACACCCAAGAGCTCCCAGCTTTCCCCCTTCAGAAGGGAGATGAAGGTGAGGATGAGGAGTTCACACCTCGCCTCAGACAGGGACACACCGCAGAGGGCCTGGGGGACATGTCCAGCAGGAATTGGGGCTCTCCTTCCACTTCCACAAGACCCTGTCCAGCCTCTGTCGGAGGCAGCGCTGCAGATCCGCCACGGGATCCATTCTGCACAGTTTGGGACGTGCCCTCCCCATCCTCATGGTGAGATTCCATGCTCCGTGTAAAACCATCCAGCGTGCCCTAAAGAGGGATTTATCTGTAATGAAGAGCTCTGGGTAATGAAGTCCGAACAAACACCAGCTCTTTAAAGGATTTTTAGTTTGCCCAGTGTAGCAGAAAACCTCTCCTACCCACCAAGCACCCGGAGATGCCTTCGGACTGGGAAAAGTGGAGCAGCCAGGGATGGCCAGGGATGGCCTTAACCCTTTGTCACAGCCTCCCTGAGGCCGCTGGGAAGGGCCATTTCCTGCTCCTTCTGGGCCTGTTCCCCCTGTGGAGGCAGGAGCAGAGCTTCTCCCCGGCCGGAGCCTGCAGCAGTGGTGGGGTGGGATGGCTCCAGGTGCCGCATCCTGGCTGCCCCTGGAGCAGCCGGTGGCAGCAGGAGCAAAACCCCCTCGTGCAGGGGAAACGCTCCCAGTGCAGAGGCTTGGTGTGCAAAATCGGGGCTGCAGCATCTGAATCGCCGTCTTTAGTTTATGAAAATTATAATTATTTTGATTTTAGTCCACAGACAGCTTGAAATGTTGCAAAACTCTGCAGGTGCTCTCGGTTATAACAAAACCCCAGAACAGATGGTGCAAGGTACCAGGCCAGCTCAAGGGATTAAACACAAGGCTTTTGAAATTTAAAATTAAAGCTGGGTGATCTTGGGAAAATGTACCTGCCAAACAAGCTCGCTTAAAAAAAAAAGTTCTCCAAGTTCTCCATACAAGCTGATTTAAATTCAAATGAGACAAAAATTGGGCACTTTAAAAGTGCTTAAGAGAGGATTAAAAATCTGCGAGCGGGAAGAAATGGGATGGATACGAAGCATTTCTTGTGGCAGTGGACTTTTGGTGGCCAAAATCACCTTCCCTCTTCATTTCCTCGGGCGTGCTTCACTGGCTGCCGGGGCCAGGTTCTGCCGCCCTTTCCTGTGCATTGTGTGCTCTGCCAGGGCTGAGGCACGCAGGGAACAGCCCGAGCTGGGCGGCCCCGCACGGGGCGCGGAGGCAGAGGGGGTCCCCCGGTGCCACCCTGGAGAGCTGCGGGGCACAGAGCCCCGCGCTCGCTGCCCGCTGGGGACGCGGCTTCCCTGTGCTTTGGGTGTGAGACCCATCCGTGAGCTCAGCTCAGGCCTGGAGCCCCTTCCCCCGTCGGGCAGGGATGGGGCAGCGCAGGGCGGGCGGTCCCAGATGTCCCCTTTGTCCCCTCCCCGCGCGGAGCCCTTCCCGCTGCCCCTGGCACGGGCCATTGTTCTCCGCGTCGGTTTTTTGTTTAAATCGCTCTTAATCGCCGGCCCGGTGGGGGCATTGAGACTCACAATGGGCACGGAGCCCCCGGGGTGGAAAAGCCGCAATCTGCCGGCTTTGATGGCCTTGTTGGCCGGAATTTGGGACTGCAGCGAACGCTGCGCTCCAGCTCCATTGAAAGCAGAAAGGGCTGGCACAGCCCGCGACGCTGGCCGGTGTTTGCCGGAGCCTTTGTTAATGTGCGAGATAACCTATTAATCACAACTTTTATATTCATATGCAAAACGTGCCTGGAGGACAATTTAATCATTTATTACAAGCACTTTCTATATTTACTTTCCCTTTCCCTCTCGCTTCCCGTCGGAGCCGCGCTCATTAAGGGAGAGGGAAAAGGGATTCGGCCGCGCCGGGACGGGCACCGGGAGCCTCCTGGAGAAGGGAAAACTGCGCAAAGTTTCAGCCCGCGCTGTGTTTTGATAGGGATTGGAAAGTCAGCGTGATTAAAGTAATTGAAAGATCCTCTCTGATTTTTCTTGGCCGTTCCTGTCTCATCTTGTCACATTAAAGGTTTTTAAGGACTTTAATTAGGTGTGTTGGTTACGGAGCCGACAGAGAGCAGCCCTGTCCACGCCCAGCCCCGTGATGGGAGATGATCACTCTGGCAGGTACAGGCTGGCAAGCTGAACCGATATAAATTAACTAGGAAAGGTTAAATTAGAGTAAAATGAGGACTGTAGACCAATCTAGGAAGCAAAGTCAGTTGTGAGCCGGTCCCTGTTCTGCCCGCTGTTCTCAGCCGTAACTGCACGGAGAGCTCGGGATTGGGAAGCCTCTGCCTGTGGATCAGCGTTAATTGTTGCCTTAAAAATAAATTCGGATGTGGAAGGATGAGTCAGGGCTGGGAACTCTCAGGGAGGACAGTGCGAGGCTTGCACAAAACTTTATTTTCCGAGCAGTGCAGAAAGGTGGATTTTGGAAGGATTTTGCAGAAAGTGAAGGGAACAAGCACTTGGGAGAGCTCGGATTGGGGCACAGCGAGGAAGCAAGGAGACCCAGGGAGGGTCTGTGTGGCCACCTGGACCTTCAGCCTGTGCCCGTGGCCTTGTGTGTCACTGTCCTGTGCCCCTGGGTGTCACTGTCCTGTGGCCGTGGCCTGGAGTGTCACTGTCCTGCTCCCTTCAAGATCCAAACCAGGGTGAAAACAACCCAGATTTTCACATCTCCAGCTTTGCTCTGTGAGGAGAGAGGCTCTGGGGACTGGGGTCAGGCTGTGCGGTCCATCGGGGTGCTGGGGTTGGCAGGAGCTGAGGGGCTCAGGCCAACCCCCCTCAAAGCTCAGCAGCCTCAGAGCTTGGGGCTGGTTGGTTGCTTAAGATCCTGCTGAATTTTGGGTTTTCCCATGGATGTTCTGGACATGTCTTCCTTGTGTGGCCCGTTGTGTCCTGGGACTTTGCACCCCATTAGTGAACCCCAGGGTGTCCTCTGGGCCCATTTCCCCACCCTGTCACCATTTCCCAGCCACCACTTCCCAGGCACAGCACTGGGGGTTTGTCCCAGAGCATCCCAGCTCCGAGGGACAGCCTTGGCTGGGACTCATCTTCAGCACCCTTTGGAGTCAGCACCACGTGTTTAGGATGAGCCTTGGGGTGTGCTTTCAGTGCTCAGGACTGGAATAAAAAGGCAGCCTAATAGCAGTGCATAAATGTTAATTTTGAAATTATTTTGTTGATTTTTATAGTATTTACATTCTTCTACAGCACGCAGCAAGGCAGGATCACCTACGGAAGGCTCTCGATCACTTTTTTAACTCTCCTGTAGCGCTGCTGAACAATGCAAACAAACAGAGATTGATCCTATTCTTTATCTGAATTAAAAAAACAACACTCCTTGTTGTGTTTTATCAGGATGTCTATTTGGTTGGGTATTCAATTACAGGGTTCATTAAATCAAGATCGCTGTAGCCATATTTCATCTTTTCATTGCACTGTGACACTGGGGGGGGTTCCATGCTCAGTGCAGGAGGCTGAGGTGTCGCTTGCAGTCCAGGAATGACTTTTGCCACCTCAAACTGGTGGGAATTTGCAGAATTCCCAAAATTAGAGCCTCACATGTTGCCAGCACATCCAGTACCAGCATTGCTGCTTCCACACACCCTTTTACCCAGCCATAATAGCCAGGAAAAATGGGTTTAATTTGTCTGACAGTCTTTAATCTCCCCCTTTGTTGGAGTGTTTGGTGTTGAAGTATTTTTTCAAGGACTTGGTGGTTGCTATAGATATTTTACTCCGTAACAAGGATTACACTGCATTAATCCCACAAAAAGATACTGTAATTAATTTGAAAATTGCTCCGGAGTCGAGAAGTATTTAAAACCTTAATTAGGCCTAACCTTGTTTTCTCTCCCAGCTCATCAGACACGGGCTCTGAGGAGGGGGAACATCCCTGTGCCCGTGTCCCCTTCCCGCTGTCCCCGCGCGCCGCCGGGAGGGAAGCGGTTCTTTAAAGCTCGGGAGAAATGCAGCGCATTTATCAGCTCTGAGTGGATATCATTGTGTTTATAACAGAGTGGAGGCACCATGCAATTTTGCTCTTGAAATTGGTTTATATAGATGACTGGTTGCTGTGAAGTGTGTGTCAGAGTTGCATGCAGCCCTTATGAAGTAGTACAATTGTCATCGCTTCTTACATGGTTGTTGAGGAGAGCTGAGAGCCCGGCTCAGTCAGCTGTTGAATAGATAACCCAACACACTTAACGTGGCATACATTGTAAAGAATTACATGCCTGCTACAATGAGCTCTGGGCCTCTGCTCGAGATAATAATCCTGGTGGGTGTACCACGTGTGGCGGCTGTCTGATCGCTCAGATATGACTGACGAAACATAAAGAAAAATGTCAGGCGGCTGCGAGGAAAATGCTGCTGGAAGTTTGTTTAAGGTTCACGGCCACGGCTGCGCTGCCGCGTTAACCCCGGCTCTGCCGCGGACGGGGCCGGCAGCTCCGGCTGAGGTGGGGCCGGGCTTGTCAGCTGCCATAAGGGCTGTGCCCGTCCCTCCCCGTCGTGGTGGCCTTGTCCTCCCCTCTCCCGGTGAGCAAAGTCCCGGTGTCACTTCACATTTGCCAAACGCCACCGCGGAGGGTGAGCGCTCGCGACTTCTTAAGTGCCGTGGCACAACTCATTGCAGGGAACGGACGGGCAGCGGGATAATCGAGCTGGCAATAGGGACTGGGCTGCAGCAGCAGTAATTAATAGTGCTGGCAATTAACGAGAGAAAGAAGTAAACAGAGAGCAGCCACTCCAGAGGGGCTCGGACACTGCAAAGATGAACGTGTGGGAGAAACGCGGACGGGCCTTGAGGCGCCGCGGGGTCGGAGGAGGTCGGAGCCGAGGCTGATGTTCCCTGGATCTGCTGCAGCAGCCCCCGCACCCTGCACACCTCCCCTGGGACGCCTGCCACCCCTCGTGCTGCTCCTGCACATCAGGATGGAGCACCCCTGGGTGTGCAGGGCTGAGGGGGCCGGAAAGGCTCCCTGGGTGTCTCTGTTTGGAGCTGTACGAATCGGAGGGAGCCCATCTGGGCTGAAAGCCCTGCAATGCCAAGCCTTTTCTGGATCTTTATTGTTGGGGTGTAACCAGTCTTAATAACGGCCATAATCTGGCCCTTATTCTTGCTGTTATACTCCTTTTCCCCCTCTCATCCCAAACACTTTTATTTTTCTCTTTTTGATAAAGTCTCTAAGGAGAAATCCTGTTTCAGGAGCTGTAGGTGAAAATACCTGGCAATGAAACTGCCAATCCAGCATTTTTTGGTAAAAGCTGAAGTAACCTTAAATTGGCCACTTATTTGGCCCAGGAAAGGGTTCAAAGCCCATCCCATCCCATCCTTTCCACCTGAGGTGAAAAAAATCTCAAGAAGAGAAGAATCCCAACAACCTCTGGGTTAAATCCTAAACTTATAGAGAAACAGAGGCTGATGTTGTATATTAATGCTCAATAATAGACATACAGGAGCAGAATGTATCATTTTCCAGCTAAGGAATGGAATTCACACAGGTACTGGAGTTTTCCTTCCGGTGCCGTGGGTTCCCACTCTTTAAACGGCCAAACTGGGCCTTTCTAGTTTGGATTCTGGGAATGGCCCTCTGGAGGCTCCTGTCTGCTCTCTGAATCCCTGAACTGAAATCAATACAAGGGGCTGCACGTTGGTGCTCGGCTGAAAAATGTGCTCCTCGCGTCTTTTTCCTTGGAAATCTCGCAGTAACTCAGAATTCCGCCGGAATTTCCTCTCTCTCCCCACGCGCCATATGTTTGTGCATTTTGATATAAAACCCCTCCTAATGGATCACATTCAAATCCCAGGCTAATGATGCAACGTGTGCAGCAGGAATTGCAGTGATTTTTCAGTTTCCATCTCTGTGTTTCACTTGTGGTGCTCAAATTCCCACTCCCGCTCTGCAGCCTGGCTCCGACCTGGGAGAAGAGTTGGGAAAACAGAGTTTATATCAAATCCTCCGATTACTTGCTTATTTCTCAGTATAGAACAGGGGGTAGCGTGGTTATTTAGGGGTTTTTTTGCTTTTCTTCCACCAAAAACTGGATGATTTGCACGGAGTTTGTTTTGGAGGTGATCCCGTGAGTGAGGGTGGGAGGAGCCGGGAATCGGAGATCCCATTCCAGCGGCACATCCCGGGTTTGCTGCTGCTGCTGCTGCTGCTGGGAAGGTTGTGGTGCCCAGCCCCAGGCATGAGCAGCACACGGAGCTGCTCAGGATGCCTCTGTCCCCTCCTGTTTGGAGCCTCCAGGGTGACGCTGTTTAGGAGATTGGGGCTAGGGAAAAATGATCAAAAGGGGAATACTCTGCAGGAATGCCTGGGATGCCTGGCTGTAGGTGCAGAACATTTATATTTAGGAGAGCTGCCCCCTTTGTTCTCTCAGAGGGGACGGGGGGCTCTCATGCCCCGTGCCCGGGTTTTTATGTTAGATTTTCATGTTTATAACATATTGCTCAGCTGATTTCAGTACACAGAGCATTTCCAAAGCTGGGCCTGAGGGTCGGAAAATGGGATACTGCAGCAGGGCAGAGGGTTCTTTGTCACTCACCTGATTTTTCATCTGATAATGGCTTCCCGTATAAATCTGACAGGTTGTGGGGCTCCAAGTATTTGATTCTGAGTTCCTTTAAATCTCCCTCCCTTTTCTGCCTGCAGTTTCCCTTTCCAGGTTTTCTGTGCTGCTTTTCTCACGTTCCTGACTCCCCAAACTGGAATAGAAGTGTCTGATGTCAGGATTCTGGGTGCAGCCCTGCCCTGCACAGGGACACACACATTTATTCCATCTTTCCCTTTTCCCCTCTCCCATGGACAGTCCCTTGTCCTGTTCATCCTCTCAGAAAGCTGAGTTTTGTTTTAAGCATGGAAAGATGGAATTGCAGAGTCTCTGTCCCCCACTGTGGTGTGTGGGGGAGGCAGGAGGTTGCGGGGCTGCTCTGGCTGCTCCGGGGAGATGAACTCTTTGTGCCTCACCTCTCCCCAGTGGAGAAACTCAATTCCTGAAAGGCAAAACTGCCTGAGCCCAATGCCCTGATCACCAAATCCCAGATCACCGAGGCTGGAAAAGCCCTCCAGATCATTGGGCCCCCACCTTGTCAGCCCTGGGTGCCACATCCAGGCCTTCCTTGGACACCTCCAGGGCTGGAATTCTGTCTGGCACAACACTGAGCAGTGGGAAAACTTAGACCTCTGAAATCTGGGAAAACACAGTGGTTTTGTTCTAGTTTTAATTTTTTTTTTTCCAGCTTAAGTGGTTTGGGAACGATTCTATTTTTTTTGTCAGGTGAAGTAGTTTTATTTCAATAGCTGCGAGCAGCTCTGTTTGTGTCCTTCAGGCAGAAATCCCCACCGCGAGCACGGTTCTGTGCTAATGGAAATAAAAGGTGAGAGAACTAAAAATAATAATAAAAATACTTCAGGTGTCTACACTTGAATTCAATTAATGCCTCCATCTTAGTCTATCAAACACTTGAGAGAGCCACAATAGGAGGAAATATAGATTTAAGTGCCCAAACAAAGTGGCCAACGGTCAGAAATCGGCCCCTCCTCATGCAGATGCTCAGAGAATCAAATGCTCACTTTCATTTTCTCCATTTACTGGAGTGACTTTCCCCTCCAAGCCACGCCAGTGATGCCAAACCCAGCCAGGTGATGGTGTTACCTCTGCTGCTGAGAGAGGAGAAGGTGGGAGCCCATCCTGGTGGGCTCAGGGCTCTCCTCCTGGCCCTGTGTTTTCCACAGAGCTGGGATTTGCTCCGAGCATCTGAAGGAAAACAGTGAATTATGTGATTTTTTTTTTTTTTTTAATTTTTATTTTTGAAGTGTGAATCCCTGGGGATAAGTTAGAAAATGCTTCAGTGCTTTTTAAAATAGCATTTTTCTGGAGTGCTGGCTTGGCTGGCGCTGCAGAGCAGAGACAGTTATTTATTTATTTATTTATTTCTCTATCTGTGGGATCCAGGGATGCATTCCTGCCCCTGCATTGCTTCCTCTGAGTCTTTCCATTGTTCACAGTACTTGGATTCCCTCTGGGTTGCCCTCAGTGGGCATTATCTGTTAGACAAACCCTGCCCCACCCAGCCCTTGAAGAATAATAAAATGGGTTCATTGTATTCCTCTCTCCGATGTTCCTGAGGCTCCAGGGAAACACGGACTGAAATGAGGGAGAGGGATCCCTGGGATGTGCCCGGAACTGGGAGAAAACCCCACAACCAGGACACCCTTTGTACACATCAATCCCAGACCGGTTTGGGATGGAAAATCCCATCCCATTCCACCCACCATGGGCAGGGACACCTCCCACTGTCCCAGGCTGCTCCAGCCTGGCCTTGCACACTGCCAGGCATCCAGGGGCAGCCACAGCTTGGACATTTATCTCCAGATTACCTGGAATATTCAGAAAATATGTGACCAGAAATATCTTTGTTTACAGCTGGAAAACTGTCAGAGAAGCTGGAGTTCCTGCTGCCCAGCCTCAGGACATCCCGGAAATAATTCCAGAGCCAAGGCTCTGAGTGGCAATTTAAATGGATTGTCCCATCTTTGGGAGACACCCTGGGCTCAGCAGAGGAGGGACAAGGGCAGAGGGTTCAGGGTGGGCTCAGCCTGGCTCAGCTCTCACCGCCCAAAGTCTCTCCTCCTGCCCAGGGTGAGCACAAGGGCTGATACTCAGTTCTGGACTACAGATACCCAAGTCTGAATCTCTTCCCCTGTGCCCAGAAAAGCCAAAATCCTCATTTTAATTTTCAAATCTCGAGATTTCCATGAATTATTATAAGAAAATACCCCTGATTTATTTACTAGGATCATTAAAAAAAATTTTTTTTTCTACAAAACCTTCATTTTGGTGGGAAATTGTACTTCCATTCCACAAAAAAAAGGCATCATAGGGGGTGATAAAAATACCTCTGACAATATTGTGTACAATGAAAAAAACATCAGTTTTCCTTTCTTGAGAGGCCAGGTTTGAGCACAAAAGGGCTGAGGATCCATGGGCAGCCCTGCCTGGGGTGGCTCCGATCAGGGACAGGGACAGGGTCAGCCCCTGGGTGTCTTTGGAGCATCCTTGCATGGCATCCACAGGCTCAAATGTTCTCCCTCTCCCCCACACTTAGAGCCACAATATTTGTGAGGAAAACATGGATTTATCCCCAGAAGCCTCAGTGCCAGCTGGAATTCCCAGGAGATAAATCAGTGTTTGCAGCTGGCAGGAAAGACGCCCCAATGTCACCGGGGTATTTCCTACCTGCTCCTCGCAATTGGGGTTTTTAGGGGGATCCTTTTGCAGCGGGATGCTTCCTCCTGGAAAGACCAGGTAGGCTGAAATATTTCTCTCCCACGGAAAACCCACAATTAAATCCTTTCTAGGCTGGGATTTTTTCCCCCATCTTATTCCTCGCTCTGGCGCCGTTAATTTAAATATCTCCCGTAATCTAAAAGTGGAAAAAAAAATTTATAAAAGCATTTTGAAAATTCAAACCTTTATGCATTTGTGCCCATTGGTTACCACCGAGGTGTTAAAATAATTCATCCCATTACCCTAACGAGTTCTTGATGCACCCAAGGAGAATTTGCTGAGTGGTTTGGTTAAACCCGAAACTGGGGGACATTTTCCCGGGAATCCATTAATACCCGGAGAGTAAATAAAATGTTTAGTGGTGGGCACGTTAATTCCGGCCTTCATTTAAGAGTGAGGGATAATGAAATGTGCTTTAATCAGGGCTGGTGGGGAGGGCAGAGAGCTGCCGCTCCCTCGGGAGCGGGGATTTCTGCCCAGGCCCCGCTGATCGTTCCGGAGGGAGAGAACCAGGGGCTGCCTGAGCAGAGGTTTAATTTAAAGTGTGTTTCTCACTAGGCTGCTCACAACACTTAATTAAACTCTGCTGCTGTGGCAATGACAAATGCTGCGGTGCTGAGGAGCCCGAGCCGCAGCCACCGAGGGGCTCCCGCAATTCCCTTCGTGTGCGGCGGCGGCTGGCTCCGGAGGAGAGAGGGAAGGGATAAAAGTGGGATTATTTAAGGGGTTTGGAGGTGGTTGCCACTTCCCAGCACCCGTGTGAATCCCGAGGAAGGGTTCCTTGGGGGTGGCGTGCATCAGTCTGTGGGTTTGGATATTGCAGCACGTGGACATGGGAAAATATTCCTGCTGTTCCTCAGCCTCTTCATCCGAGAGGCTGCTCTTCATCCAAGATCCTCCTCCTCATCCAAGATCCTTCTCTTCAGCCTGTTGGATGAAGGGCACTGATTGTCCTCCTGTGCTGGCACTGCTGGGGTCACCTCCAGGGCTGTGTCCAGTGCTGGGCCCCTCAGGATGAGGGGGACCCTGAGGGGCTGGAGGAGTCCAGGGAAGGGAATGGAGCTGGGAAGGGGCTGGAGAATTCCTGAGGGAGCTGGGAAGGGGCTGGAGAATTCCTGAGGGAGCTGGGAAAGGGGCTGGAGAATTCCTGAGGGAGCTGGGAAAGGGGCTCAGGCTGGAGCAAAGGAGCTCAGGGGGGACCTTGTGGCTCTGCACAAGTCCCTGACAGGAGGGGGCAGCCGGGGGGGTCGGGCTCTGCTCGCAGGGAACAGGGACAGGAGGAGAGGGAACGGCCTCAGGCTGGGCTGGGGAGGCTCAGGGTGGATATCAGCAGGAATTTCCCCATGGAAAGGGTGCTCAGGCCTTGGAAGTGCCCAGGGAGGCTTGGAGTGCCCATCCCTGGAAGTGTCCAAGGAATTCCTGGAGGTGGCACTCAGTGCTCTGGGCTGGGGACAAGGTGGGCATCGGGCACAGCTGGGACTCCATGGGCTGGGAGGGCTTTTCCAGCCTCAGGGATCCCGGGATTCTGCTGTGGGACATCTGTGCCCAGAAATGCAGCCGGGTGTTCCCCAAATCCAGAGGCACTCACTGGAGGAAGGTGATTGCAGAGGGAGAATCGTGGCTTTGGACAGATTGTGCCATCCCCTATTCAGACAGATTTTTAAATAGACAACTTTCTTCCAAGTAAATTAAAAAAAAAAAAAATCTATTTTTTCACATTGCTGCCACGAAATACCAGCCTGGGATGTGAGGAAACACTCTTGCCTGGGTATTTTTAGCTGCCAGACCTTTATTTTAGGCATACATGGACACAAACGCCGCCGCATGTTCAACCACGGTGTCCTCTGGTTTAATTCCCTGTTCCCTGTCCACCTGTCCACGCAGCTCAGGCAGGGGAATGTAAATTGTCAGGAATGTGTGGTCTCGTTTAACACCTGCATTAATAAAAGAGGCAGTGAGAAGCTCTCCCTGATGAGAACAGTGGGGTTTCTCCTCTCTCTCCAATCCCCATCCAGAGTGTGCAAGGACACAGCTGGAACAAGAGCATCTTTAAAGCCCCTTCCAACCCAAATCCTGGGATCCCGTGAGGATGCACATTTTGGGAATCTGCCCCTCAGTTTTAAGCCTGTCCTGAAGCTGAAAACTTCTGAGGCAAAAACCTCTACTGGCAATGATAAATTTAGAACTTTACAAATTGAGGCTCCAGTTTCTCCTGGGGAGGTTCAAAGAGGGGATGTGGGTGCAGGGGAGGAGGCAGCAGGGAGGTGCCTGTGCCATGGGAGATCCATCCCATTGGGTGTGATCCCAGTATTCCCTGGGAATTCCAGGGGGTCTCAGAGGGATTGCAGGGAGTGTTTCCCTGGGGATGGGGTTCATCCTTGCCCCCTGTGCTGGGGCAGAGCCAGGCACAGGAGCTGGGCCCTCCTGGAGCTGGGAGGGCGTGTCAGGGACGGCAGCCAGAGTTACAAAAACATCACCCTCTTAAAACTGTTTTTGTTCTTTGAAGGGTATTTTTGATGAATTCTAATATAAACCATTTTGTTAATTTAATTGATTTTTTCTTTTTAGTAGGGACTTAAATAAAACCTCACACGAGTCCCCAGGGGCCACTGCTGCTCTTTGATGTGGCCCAGCTCTTCCCCTACTCTCTCTTTTTCATCCCTTTCTCCTCTCTCTTTCCCTGCCAGGGGCTCTCCCCTAACCCTTTGCACCCAGCAAATTGCTTCCTGCAGCCTCTCCCCCTTCTCCCCTC
This sequence comes from Corvus kubaryi, assembly GCF_017639235.1. Classification (NCBI taxonomy): domain Eukaryota; kingdom Metazoa; phylum Chordata; class Aves; order Passeriformes; family Corvidae; genus Corvus; species Corvus kubaryi. The sequence continues at coordinate 933,480 of NW_024581135.1, forward strand.
TCCAGCTGGGATGATCCTTCTCAGCCACAGTGGGGCAGATTTCTCTGTGTCTCCACCCTCAGCCTCCACCTGCCCTGAATTCCCTCTGATTAGCCCTGATATTTTTCCCTCTCATCCCTTCCTGCTCTTTGTAGGTGTTTGGCTGTGGGTCGAGGTGCTGGTTCTCCCTTTCCCAGGGCTCTCCCAGCAGCAGGAGCTGCTCCATCTCTGCATCCTGGAGCTGCCTGGCTCCGGCTCCTCCGCTGCGCTTCCCGAGCCTGCTCCGAGTGTGAAGCTGAAAGTTCCTCTCGTGCCTTTTCCTGGAGATAGAGCAGCTCAGCTGAGGCCTGCTCACCCTTTCAGGGTGCCCCAGTAAAACCAGTGCCTTTAGAATGGGAGATGAACCCTGCTGTAACTGATGGGTGCCTTGGGCCGCAGCCCTGACATTTCCGTGGGGTTTGTGCATTACTGGCACTGCCCGTGATTCCCGGGATTGTGGCTGCGGCTGGGAAGGTGTGACTGCAGCACTGCTGGTGGCAGCAGGGGCACAGCTGGAATTGGGAAGGTGTGACTGCAGCACTGCTGGTGGCAGCAGGGGCACAGCTGGAATTGGGAAGGTGTGACTGCAGCACTGCTGGTGGCAGCAGGGGCACAGCTGGAATTGCTCAGGGGGAGTCGATGCTCCTGACCTGCAGGAATCGCTCCGCTTTGCAACGGGGCAGTTACAAGGTGCCAGCCCGTGGGCTTGGGGAGGGCTCTGCCCTGCCAGCCCGTGGGCTTGGGGAGACCCCCAGGGCTTCCTGTAGCCACCTGCAGCTCCCCTGAGCCCAGCAGAGCAGCACTGCTGTGGCACACGTCTCCAGGAGAGCCCCGCTCCTGCCCTGCTCCTGGGCCCCTGGAGCAGCTCCAGCTGCTGCTGGGTGGGACTGAGGTCAAAGCCACTTTTCCCCTCAACGCAGTGACAAAGGAGCCGTTTAAAACACGTCCTGTGGCTTTTACCCCCGGTGCTGCCACCCGTCCTGGGCACCGCCTTGGGACTGATCCCCAGTGACACACGTGTGTGCTGCAGCTGCTACCAGCACAGCCCTGGGTGGCCTTGCCCTGGCTGCTGGAGTGGTTTTAATGATGGTTTCAGGTTTTAAATCTCCTCAGAGCACAGGAGAATCCTCACAGCTGAGGTTCCCCCCGTGTCCCCCAGGACAGCCCTGTCTGCAGCCTGGCTAGCAAAGCACGTGCTGGCTGTAAGCTCTGCCCATCGGTCTCTCACGAGTTGTGGGGCCCCTTCTTTTGCTCCCCACTCCTCACAGCAAACACTTCTGTTGATGATTTTGTAGCTGCAGTGGTTTTTAGGCCTTCGGGATCGTTCTCCCTGAGCTGGGATGGGTTGTTGCTCTGTGTGGGAGGGGATTGTGCCCCAGGCCAGCCCACACCCACCTGTGGTTCACAGGGCTAAATGTGGGTATTTACCTGCAGACAGCACCTCTGGTGACACAGGGGTCATGGGTGGCTCCTTGCACAGAGGCAGTGATGCCTTTTCCTGGTCTTAAAATGAAGAGTCAGACATGGTTAGAAGGGAAAAAGGGATTTTACCTTGGTATTTATTTTAAGGATCCTTAGGTGCACACGTCCAGGTCGAATGCACCTCAAAGCACACCACAATGCACACCCCCAAAAGATCTGGTATCACATTAGAGGTGTTACTAATTAGCAGATCTATCAAAGATTCCCCAATGAGAGGCTCGAGTGAGCCCCCTCCCCAAGGAGCCTTCCCCTGGATGGTTCTATCTGAGTTTACAGAATGTGTTCTGGAGAGGACCTTGGGCTCTGGGGCACACTGACCCCCAGCTACGAAGCTTCTGAGATGTTGAGTCTCCCAGCTGAACAAATAAGGCCAAGAATGGAGGCAAAAAGCACTGAGAATACAGAAGCTGTAAAAAGGGGTAACAGGGGTATAAAAGAAAAGCCAAAAATCATCATGGCATCAGCAGCACTGCCAGGAAATCTCTTTTCCTGCTGCTGATGCTGTTGGTTCTTTATTCAACATCCCCTGGATTTTCTTCCTTAGGCACCAGTGCCAGGTGTCAAATGATTGGCGGTTGTTGTTGTGGCGTTGTTTTGGTTTGGGGTTTGTCTTGGGGGTGTTTTTGTTGGTTTGGGAGGTTCATAGAAACACAGAATGGTTTGGATAGGGAAGGACCTTCAAGAGCACCTCGTTCCAAACCCCTGCCAAGGGCAGGGACACCCCAGCGTGGTTTTGGGGTTTGGGTTTTGATCATGCTGACAAGAGGAGGAGTTTCTGTGGCTGCTGTGGGCTCTGTGTGGGGCTGGATGAGGCTGTAACAAGTGCCTGATGTTCAGGTAACCTCAGCTCTTTGTCACATCTCTATTTCCTGGTAAACTTTGCGGAGTTTTGTGGCACTGAGATCTCTGAGCACATTCCTGGATTTCCTGTGGCTGCACCACATCCCACCCTTCTTCCCATGGCACTGCAGGTCACGGTCACTGCAGTGGCCCTGGTGCTGTTTTGGTGCCCAGCTCTGGCTGCCTGGGGCACCCATGGACGTGGGCCATGGAAGATTCACCCCGTTAGTTAAACTGGGGATTTAACAGCCACACTTGCTCTGTATTCATACAGACTTCGCCTCCAAATCTCAGTGTTTGCTCTGACTCTTTGGCCACTTTTCTCCCCTTCTTTCATTTTCCCTCCTGCCTGTGCCTGGCTACAGTCTCGAGATGTTTGCCAAATATCCCCCAGTACAGCAAGAAATCCATGTTGAGAGATACCAAATTCCTGTTAGCTCTTAAGGTTGGGAGAGGTGTGTTAGGTAGCCCATCACATAAAGCTTGATCAAAATCCCTGAGTAAATGCCACGGGAACCCTCCAGGAATAGAGCCTTTAATCTTTAGATCGTCTGAGAGGAGCCTGGTGACATGGCTGGGCTTATTGCACAAAGCTCATTTCAGGCACTCGCTGATATTGGGAAGAGCCTCAGGTCCTTCTCCCCATCCTCTTCCAAGAGGCAGAGACGAGTCCTTCCTCATTTTCTTTCCTTTCCCAATGCTAAAATACCAAAAATTGCATAGAAATGAAAAATATTTGAGTGTCTAAGCCCTTGTTCCCTTCTCAGGGTGCCGGGTGTGGCCGTTGCTCTCCTCACCAGGGTAGGGACCAGTTCAGAGTATCCTTGGGACCACCTGGCTCAGGGCCTGTCCTGAGGAAGGAAACTGCAGCAGGAAAGAGAAGAGGTTTCAGTGTGTTATTGTATTATCTACGTATCTGATGATTTTATTTTAAATTACCTTATGAAGGGAATAATAAAAGGAAGCACTTAGGAAAAGTAACTCTGCTTTTATTAAAAAGTGATGGGACCTGCGTAGCTAATTCTCATTAACTCAGGACTTTTTTTCCCCCACCCAGTATTTTTTCCCAAAAAGGAATAAATTTTGGCAAATCATTTATTTTTCCTGTTTCCTGCAATAACGTTTCCTCAGTGGGGAATGTGTAGAAAAGTTGGTTTGTGGTCTGCTGTGACCAGGGACAGGTGAGAGGGAACGGCCTCAGGCTGGGCCAGGGGAGGCTCAGGGTGGACAGCAGCAGGAATTTCCCCATGGAAAGGGTGCTCAGGCCTTGGAAGTGCCCAGGGAGGTTTGGAGTGCCCATCCCTGGAGGTGCCCAAGGAATTCCTGGAGGTGGCACTGAGTGCTCTGGGCTGGGGACAAGGTGGGCATCGGGCACAGCTGGGACTCCATGGGCTGGGAGGGCTTTTCCAGCCTCAGGGATCCCGGGATTCTGCTGTGGGACATCTGTGCCCAGAAATGCAGCCGGGTGCTCCCCAAATCCAGAGGCTGAGGCAGTGGGAGAGGCTGGGGCAGGGACGGTGCCAGGAGGGGCCTGTGCCACCCCAGAGCTGCCCACTCACATTTTCCACCTCTCAGGCACTCAGAAAGGCAGGGCTGGGTTGAGACCATGCTCAGCTTGGTTAATTAGTTTCCCTGCAGGGCTAATTAGGAGCTGAGCTCGGTGCTAACTCACCTGCATCGCTCCTACACGGGAGGCGCTCGGGGAGGGCGGAGCTGCAATTCCCTCTCGTGTTCCAGCTCCAGCCCAAGCTCCTGCCGGGGTTCCTCCGGAGCCTGGCTGTAAAATTCCGGGTGGTTCTTCTTTTATGTCAATTGGTTCTTATCTCCTTAATCTGAAACTCCAATGTTTGCCCGGAGCGGCTCCGAAAGGCCTCTCGCTCCCGCGGAGATGATGGGAATTCTGCTTCCCGTGCGGGAGGCAGGGGAGAGCTGCGCAGCATTCATCTCGTATCGAGACATAATCGAGGCAATCCAGGGGCCGAGGGGATGTTTTGTGCCAGAATTGATAAACACTTGATCGACAGAAGTGACCCACGGGCTCAGTAATTGACTTGCCAGCCCTCCCCCTGCAATGCCTCCCCTGGAAGATGAAGGAATATCCAGGTGGGGCCATTGGATTGGTTTCGGTTTTGCTGCTACTTGGAGGTTTACATGCAGGAATGGCTGATATAAAATGCTTTGGCAGTGGCTGTTCGTGGAAAACACTCCGGGAACCACCTGGGCCTCCCTGGGATCTGGGTGGGGTCAGGGACCCCCACTCTGGGGAGTTCTCCCTGATCAGTTTTCAAGCTGCAGTATTTAATTGATCATTTGGCTAAGCATGAAAACTGGGCTCACTTTTTCACCACAAACCAATAATTCTTATGCAATCACCATTTAAAAATATTATTTTAACTATTGCACAACAAAATGTGAACTTTTTAAGGGTTATCACCCATTTTAAGAGCAAAAATACCCTAAATATTCCCTGTGATACACAGAGCAAAGATGGACTCCAGTCCTTCAGCTGGTGCCACATTCAAAATAAAAGTAAATATGGAAATATTTCCATTTCACCCAACTAAAACCATTTGATCCATAGTAATATAGCAGTGCTGGGGAAAATTTAAATACTAATAAACATGGCATGCTGAACAGCACTTTGGAAGGTGCTGCCAGTGCTCTCAGAACAGTTAATAAAGTAGTCACAAATGATTCTGCCCACTTTTGTCCCAAAGAGGATCATATTTAATGCTCCATTTAATTTGCTCAAATGTCAGGGAACATCAAAAGGGAAAATTTATTGTATTAGTCACTGAAAGAGATATAGTAGGAGCATCCTGCTATCTAAAGATGATTAATAAAAATAGCTATTGATTCTGCAAAGTCAATAAATCCAGCTGTTCCGAGGGTGGCATTAGTCAGTCCCAGGCACTGCTGGAGTTTGTTTGGCTCCCTGCAGATGGATCTGCAGCCTCTGCTGCTCTCCCAGCCAGGGAGCGCAGGAGGAGCTGCTCTGGGCCATCCCTCCCTGGAGCAGGATTCCCGTCAGCACTGATGGAATCTCGGAATCCCAGCACACAGGATCTCCCTTGGCTTGGGGCAAGTGCACAACTCCTGTGGCTGGGCATTCCTGGACCTGCTGGTACAGGAGGCTCAGGTGGGATGGGCTGGAGGAAACCCCACCGAGGGGAGCTCAAAGCATTGCCAGGGGACATCAGATCTTGGAATGGGTTGGGCTGGAAAAGTTCTCTGAGACCATGGAGTTCAAACAGTTCCTTCAGCCACCACTGCCCCACCTTGTCCCCAAGTGCCACATCCACAGGGCTTGGAAATCCCTCCAGGGCTGGGGACTCCACCTGAGCACCCTTTCCATGAAGGATTTCCCCAATATCCACCCTGTCCCTCCCCTGGCCCAGCCTGAGGCCGTTCCCTCTCCTCCTGTCCCTGTTCCCTGCCAGCAGAGCCCGACCCCCCCGGCTGCCCCCTCCTGTCAGGGGCTTGTGCAGAGCCACAAGGTCCCCCCTGAGCTCCTTTGCTCCAGCCTGAGCCCCTTTCCCAGCTCCCTCAGGAATTCTCCAGCCCCTTCCCAGCTCCATTCCCTTCCCTGGACTCCTCCAGCCCCTCAGGGTTCCCCTTGTCCCACGGGGTCCAGAACTGCCCCAGGTTTTGGATGCAGCCTCAAGGTTTCCTCTGCGTTTTAATGCCTGGCCCTGCTGTAATTCCCATTTCTGGAGCAGCCCTTGCAGGTATTTAGAGAGAGAAGAATCTCATTCCCTCCCTCCCCATGTACCGGGGCTTTGGGAAAACATTTCCAGCCCGGAGATGTTGTGAATTGGAGTTTTTCCCTCTCTGCATAACTTTCACAGGAATTTCCAAGAAAAAGCCCTGGCCAAGTTTGGAATTCTTACCAAGGGCCAAGCCAGGTTCCCTGTACCCATCTCCCATTGGCCTCAGCCTCAAACTCTGCTTAAGGCTTCGGGAGAACCCTAAAATAAGTCAGTGTTTGGCGTCAGGGCATGGAAAGCACCGGCTGATTCCAGCACTTCCTTCTCTGTTTGTTCTCTCAGCAGGGCCAGACGTCACCATGCTAATTTTTCTTGGGCTGATGATGGGAAAAAATTAGGGACGCTAACTTTAGCTGACAGATCTTCCTGCAGCGATATCATCTCTCAGTGTTTTCCTTCTGAAGCCTCCAGTAGCTGAGTTTCATCTGCAGGAATGTCCGTGGCAAACTTGCACAGAGTGCAGGGATTGGTGCTGACAAACTCAGACCTGCTGAGAGCTTCCCATGAGGGGGAAACCCCCCCTCTAATTTACATATTGAAATCACTTGCTAATGAAATGCAGGGGAAGTTATAGAACAGGGTGTAGACTGTGGCAGCTTGGAAGATTCCAGGATGCTGCTGCTTCATTTCTGATCCCTTGTGATGCTGATCCCTGCTTTAATTAGCAGTAGGGAAGCAGGAGCCACTGGTGCCCTGGAGTATTTAATGGGAAAAGAGAGAGATTCCTGAAAAATCCCCTTGTGCTCCATGCAGGAATGTGGGAGGTGCTTTGTGGGATACAGAGCAAGGCTGAACAGTCACTGTGCACTTCTGCATTTCTGGTGGGACCTTCCTGGTGCCTTATGGCAACATCCCCTCACAGGAACCCTTCCTGGCTGTCCCCATGCCCTCCATGGGTCTGTAGGAAGCACCTCCAGAATTTGGGAGCTGCCCCAAGCCCCCTCATTCTCCTCTGCTATCCAGAGCTGCTCTGCTTGACGTCACATGAACTTTTCCAGGTTGGGCTGGCCCTGGATGTTTCTGCAGATTTCTGCTCAGTGAAACCTCCTCAGATGTCCTTTGGAAAATTTAACTTTCATTTAACATCTACTGAGTTTCCCTTCTTTGTTGTGGCAGTAACATCTTCAAAGAACACCAGGGATTAGCTAAGCAGGACCCAGCCACGCTGCTGTCCTCAATCACAGCCTCCTCCTCCTCACCCTGCCTCCCTCTGGAGTTTCCCACAGTTCCCCTTCCACAGATGTGAAACTCCCTGCTCTGAGGTTCCCAGTGTGTCTTTGTGGAACAACTGAGCAGTGTTTGACAGCTCCAGGGCCTCTGGAATCTCACCCAAAAGTTTATGGGCTCTTTAAAATGTCCATTAAAGATTCACAAGTTGCCATGCTCGTTATTTGATGTTATAATTTAAGCACCTCCGTTCTTCCCTCATTTTGCGTGGGGTTTTCTTGGAGCTTTTCTTCTTCAGGGAAGTTGGTGATGAAATCTTGTAGTGGTCACTGGTTTCTCACTGCTGGTGTGAAGTTGTGCCAGGCAGGGTCAGGTTGGATATTGGGAAAGGTTCTTCCCCAGAGGGTGCTGGGCACTGCCCAGGGAATGGTCTCAGCCCCCAGGCTGCCAGAGCTCCAGGAGCGTTTGGACAGCACTGCCAGGGATGTCCAGGGTGGGAATTTGGGGTGTCTGTGCAGGGCCAGGAGCTGGATCCATGACCTTGTGGGTCCTTCCAGCTCAGGACGTTGTGATTCCGACCTTGATTCCCCCCAGCAGTCTCACACCCCCTTTTAAGGCCTCCCCTGGAGCCCCGATGTCCCCAGCTCAGGCCGAGGATGCAGCTGAAGGAGGCTCTGTGTGCCAGGGAGGAGGAGAGGGGAAGGTGAGGGTGCAGGGCAGGGGGTCCCCAGGCAGGGGAGGATGGTGGAAATGCTGGGCCATTATGGCAGAGAGCAGATAATGTCCCTGCACGGGCATTTGTCACGGTGGGTGCTGAGCCGTGGCAGCGCTGAAGAGGCACCCAAGGAGCCCTAATCTGGGGGGGAATGGAGGCATTAGGGAACATGGCCCTCTGGAAAATGTTCTTATCTCCCACCTTGCATATGTAGCGGGGCTTCTGCAGGGCTCACGATAAGTAGGGCTCCTTGTTTCATTGAAAGGAGCAGTAAATAGTCACATAAAACCCATATAATTTGCTGGCTTGTAAGTTAAAGCCCCAGGCAGTCTTATCACTTCTTTTGTCATGTCCCTTACACTTCCAGGGCAATTCCGTGTCAAATTGCTCTACATTTTGCACCCTGACCCAGCAAAAGTGGAAGCCTGCAAAAAACTTACCACTCTTCATCTATTTTTTTTTTTTCCCTTTCCTTTTTCCATTTGGTACCTTGTGAACTGAGCTGTTGTTCCTCCCTGCGAGCTGAGCGTGTCTCTGGATGAGCCTGGGTCTGTGTAAGGGTGTCTGGAGCTGCACCCAGAGCACCTCCTCTCACCAGCGCTGGCTCTGTTAGCCCGGCACAAAGGGAAAACAGCGCTGTGTGACCAACTTTGGAAGTGAGGATATTAATTATTGAGCAGGGACATCTTCCCTAGTACCGATGTCCAGGCTGAGCCCGTATTTCTGTGCGAGCTCCCTGGAACAAAGGCGGCCGGGGGAGACTGTTACCTTCGCATCCTTATTTATCGTGTGAATGGCTGGGGCAGGGCCGCTGCCAGCTCCATCCCCAGCCCAGCAATGCCACATTTCCCCGTTCTGTAAATGCCAGGGCGCCGCAGCCCCGCTGGAGTTAACGGCGCGGCACTTTTGTGTTCGGTAGCATGAATCATTAATCATGAGGCAGGCCATATTCTTGTACTGCTGCTGCTTTCATTACTTGGCCTAATTAAACAGTTCTCTGAACTGGAATCTCAGATTCCTCTGTTACAGATTATCATTAATTATGGTGAAAGTGCTCAGAGATGTTGGACTCAATTATATTCTGCTCAACTCTGGCACGGCGTGATTCATTGCACAGCCTGCGCTGCAGATGTACTCTGTTCTTATCTCGCACTCCCACTTTTGTAAATTGGGCTCTGCCAGCCAACAAACCGAGAGTTATGTGCCGCCTTTTCATTAAAAACATGTTGGAGAAGCACACACCAATTAAGGAGCCTGTATTTTATGCCCAACGAGGAGCGGGGTTTGGGAGGAAGCGCCGAGCAAGCGGCGGCTCCGCTCCTCGCTCAGTCCTTGTGGCTGCTCCGGGCTCCTCTCTCCGGTTTGGGTTCCTCTCCTCCACTTTCCCAAGGTGTGGCTCCTCCCAGGAGCTGCTGGCATCAAACACGGTGCTCACCCACGGCTGGGGGTGTTTGCAGAGCCCGAGGCCCTTCCTGCGCAGCAGCGTTATCCATTGAAATGCTGGGAATGGCCCGAGCAGCCTGGATTTCTTCTTATGATTAATGCAAAGAGTGGCCATGGCGTTGAGCGGTGGTGTAACACTGTTAATATTAATTATTATATTAATACCCAACCAGCCTCAGCACCCTCCAGCAGGCAGTTTCATAAATTAAGGTACAAAGTAAATGCACGGCTTTGCAGGTTGGTGTTTTAAAATGCTTTATGTTCTAAATTGAGACGAAATGTGCAATGAGAACCATCAGGAATTAAAAAATATCAGGATCTGAAGTGCAGTGATCCTGCAGAAAAAGAGAAGTGGAGTTTTTTCCTTTTATATTTTTGGCATATTTAGAACTCAGTGTTTCTACCTCTTAGCTGGAGCTCATGGACAGCTGGGAGGTGACGTTTCGGTCAGTTAAACCCCCTTGAATCGGGTACAAACAGGTATTGGGGTAAAACTGATGAGAAATATCACAGCCACGTGTCATCCCTGATGGAAAACCCCCGCTGAGCATCCCCAGCACGGCTTGGACACCGACGCCAGGTCTGCAAGCACCTGGGAGCAGAGCCGAGCGTCCCTGCCCTGCCCTGAATCCCGGCTCTCTCCGGAGCGCTCCGCCTCGGAGCTCAGCTGTTCCCAAAGTAAAATAGATTGCCAACAAAATTGCTTCTCCTGCTCCTCCATTGTCAACAGGAGAGGATTTCCCCAGTGCGGGTTAACATGGCTCACATGAGAGAGCCGGGGCAGGGCCGGGCTGCGCTCTGGCGCGGGCACGATTGATATTCAGCAGCATCCCCGAGCACGAGCCGTGCTGGTGCTGAGATGATGATTAGCTAATTCACCTGCCCTAAGTGGATTTGTTTCTCCGTGTCAAAATACACCCTGCGTTTTATCTACAGGTAGATTGGAGCAGAGAGTCCTTGATTAAGTTATCAGGAGAGCGGCGTGGTTTGTACTCGGGCTTTGATTGCGGGGACAAAAGGCACCTCATACACAAATAATTGGTGTGGGACCGGGAGGGAAAGGGAATCCCGCTGTGTCACCCAGAAATGGGGGCTTGGAGCCTGCCACGAGGGAAAAAGGGTTGGAAAATGGGTTGGAAAAGGGTTCTGTGTCATCCTTCTCTCTGTTTGCTCAGACCCCAAAGCAGCGTCACCACCTGGCTGGGCCGAGGGTGCTCCGGGTTCCCTTTCCGCCGGTGCCGTCCCTCCCTCCACGTGAGCACCTTCCAGCCCAGGTGCTGCGTTTCGGGTGCTCCATGGAGCTGCATCCCCAGGGCCCCGTGGGGCCGATCTCCAGAGCCTGCAGGACATCCCCTGGGGGACATGCCTTCCATCCCCATGGTGGCACAATCCCAGCAAAGCCCCAAAGTTGGCTGCGGGAGCTTTCGGGCGCCGCCGCGTGCGGAGCCTCATTTTCCTCAGGAGTTGCGGGCTTTAATATATATGAAAATCAGGCGTGGTGTATCTTTGCATATGTGCCTTTTGTAATCTAATTTTGACAGATGGCGAGCTCCATAAATCTCGCTCCTCGCTAGAGAAACCCTTGGCTTGACTCGCGCTCTCTGCAAACTCGCTGCCGACTGCGTTTGCATTTCAGTTTTTAATATAGATGCGGATTTTTTTCCCCCTGCTCTGCTTTTGTTTTGATTTTCAATGTATCTGCCAAGTATTTCCACCCCTGATTTCCACATACAAATTGCAACCGAGCTCTGGTTTCTCTTTTTTTTTTTTCCTGTTTTTTCAGCCCTATTCGGTGCATAATGCCAGGGACTTTGCTATTCTGCATGTCGCCTTATTAAAAATAAATATGCTGCCCTGTCCCTGTTTGCACCGTCTCCCATTGCTGACAACAATCCCGACAAATTCTTACTATTTAAGGGTGGTGAAAAAACTCCACCAGGAAGCAGTTTCCTCTCCTGCCAGCTCCAGACAGGCTGCTCATTGAAAATGTAATACACTGCTGCCATGTCACAGGTCAGCTGGCAAATGGCAATCTGAATTTTAAAAGGAATATGAATAAAATTCTGTTTTATTTTGAAAATGAACTTTGTGCCCTCCATCATGAATCCAATATATGTCTTAATCTTCTATGCTCTTGAAGCCTGCGGCTCCTGGCTGAGTCCTTTGACTCCTGAACCTAATAAGGAAAATAGGTTGTTTTCCCATCCTCGCCTCATTTTGAGAGGGACTGAAACAAACAGTCCCTATTCCAGCTGTAATTGGCAAAGCATAAAAACATGTGTGTTATATAATTTTGGGGGTTTACGGCGGAGCTCGGCGTGGCGCTGCTCGAGTTTAAGGTTTGATTAAGCCGTGATGCTCTGGAAATAACGCTGTCAACATTCCGGCGCGGAATGCGCCGTCGGCAGCGCTCCGTGTTTGCCTTGCGGCCGCCCGCGTGGGGCTAGACAGGGAGGGAAGGGCGTGTTGGGATGTCCTGCCTTTAACCCAGCCTTTATTTCCAGCCAGTTCCCAGGGCTGGGTGTTCCCAGCGAATCTGGGGCTGGGAAATTCCTGGCGGGGTGGCGGGAGGGACGGATCGCTGGCGGGTTGGTGACACCGCTTTTGTCCAAGAGCCGCCGTGCTTTGTCCTCCAGGATGTGGATGTGTGTTTATGTTTCTGTTTAGGATGTTTTCATCGCTGAGCATGGTCACCCCGTCCCCAGGGCACCACCCGGCCGTGCCAGGAGCAGCCCCTTGTGTCCCTGCCCGTGCCCAGAGGTGCAGCCGCTGGGTGAGCGCGGTCCGGCTGCTCAGCTCCGAGGAATTCACACTGGCATTTGCCTGGGTGGGCCAGAGAAACACCAGGGTGGCTTTGCTCCCCAAGCCACCTCGAAGAGGTGCTGTGCTGGGGGCAGGATCCGACCCCGCGGCAAGATGGGAACTCCAGAAATAGGGGCCTTTTCTCTCTTATTAAACTGGGATGTGGATTTGAAAGTCCACTCTGAATTTGGGGAATTGCTTCTCAAAGGTGGGAGGAAAATCCCGCAGCGTGAGAGAAGATTATCCATCTGCCAATTGTGGATCAATCGTCTATTGATCAATTGATGCGCAATTGATAGACAGCTGATGATCTATCAGTTTTCCATCATCAATCTATCAATTATCTCTCATTGATTTGTCAATTACCTCTCATCAGCCTCTCAACTGTCTGTCATCCCCACGGATTATCTCTCCCTACACGCACATATCTCTGTGTATATATGTGTATCCGCACACGTGGAACCACTCGATGCTTCCCAGCACCCCAAAGAGCCGAACCCCCAACGTTTCCTGCCTTTCCCGGTCTCAGGCACTGGCACAACCGCAATCCCAGCTCGGTGCTGGAGCCAGGAGTGCTGGGGAGCAGGGTCCCAGCTCAGCAGGGCCCTTCAGCGGTGCCGTGGAAGGAGCAGACGGATCCCCCGGAGGGGCCGTTCCGGGAAGGGAAGCGTTTCCTCGAGGGCTTTGTTGATCCGAGCCTGAACTCCCTGAGCAGAGCCGGGATGGTTCCTGCCTGGGGCTGCTGTTCCGTGCAGTGTGGGGGGCCAGGGGCTGAATCCCAGCGGAACATCAGCCTCTGCTTCCAAATTCCTCCCTGGCAGCCTCTCCAGCTGCATCCCGAGCCTGCCCTTCGCCCTTTCACACTCTGCTCTCAGGTTGCTTCCCGTGGAATGTGCTTCCCTCCACAGAGAACTTCCCCAGGGGTGTGGGATGGGGATGGGGTCCTGCTGGTGATCAGTGCCCTGCTCTCAGGTCGCTCCTTCCCCAGAGGATCCCTCTCTGCTCGCTCTCTGTGGTTAAGGAGGCTTTGAGGAGCCATCGCTTGGTTCTGTCAGGGAGGGCTGTGCCCTCCGGGGGAAGGGAAATCCCTGCTCAGGTGAGGCAGAGAATAACAGTAAAGAACAACAACAATAATAGTTGTTGTTATTATTATTATTATCATTATTATTATTATTATTATTATTATTATTATTTATTAGTTAGAGATTCTGGCTGGTACATGTTTCCAAACTGAAAACTCCAAAGGAAATTCCCTGCGAGATAAGCTGCGATGTCCCCGCTGCCCTGGGCAAGGCAGGACGGACGCTGCCGTGTGTCCAGGACGGTGCCAAACACGGGAAGAAGCTCGGTGTCTCTGGCACGGCGGCAGCAGGGCGGGGTTTGGGGGCTGGGAGTGTCCCTGGGCTGCCGAGCACAGCAATTATTTCATTACCCAGCCCTGGCTCATTTAGCCGCAGCTCCTGTTTGTGTTTGATTGCTGTACTGATAATGATGATGGGGAGAATTGCTGTGATGAGAAATTGCAATCAGCTAAATAGCAGCAGAGCTTCCCCCAGGGACAGGGACTCGTGGAATCCCACTCTGGATTGTTTGGGGCTTCTCCCTCTTTGTCTGGGCGACTGGAACAGAGGAGCCAGAGGCAGGATGGGTTAAGGAGCTGAGCGAGGGAGACCAACAGGCAGAGCAGGTGGTCCTGAGTTATTTGGATTTTATGTCGTTGTCCTCTCTGTCAGGGTGTGTCCCTGTGTGGGCACAGATCGTGACAGCTCCTCCAAACACGTCACAGTCATGGAATCCTGGAATGGGTTGGGCTGGTTGGGACCTCAAAGCCCATCCAGTGCCACCCCTGCCATGGGCAGGGACACCTCCCACTATCCCAGGTTGTTCCAAGCCCCAGTGTCCAGCCTGGCCTGGGACACTGCCAGGGATCCAGGGGCAGCCCCAGCTGCTCTGGGAATTCCAGCCCTGCCCTCCCCACCCTCCCAGGGAACAATTCCTTCCCAATATCCCACCCATCCCTGCCCTCTGGCAGTGGGAAGCCATTCCCTGTGTCCTGTCCCTCCATTCCTTGTAAATAGTCTCTTTCCATGTTTTTTGTTGGCTCCTTCAGGTCCTGGAAGGCCACAATCAGCTCACTCCAATATTTGTACGATTGTTTGTTTTCCCAAAGAATTAACAACACCACGATTCCGAAATTGAGCAGAAATCCCCCAAACCAGCAGGATTCTGTTCCAGCAGAATCTTTGGTGTGGGGTCCAGGATTCATCCTGGTTTGGTTCTTGCGCTCTGTGAGGAGCGTTCCCACTGCTCCTGTTGGCAAAGAGCTGCATCCCAGGCTTCCCGCTGCTCCCGTTCCTCCTCCTGTCCTCGATGGGCTTCCTTTTGTTATGGATTTAATTCCCATTCCTTATAAAACACACAGAACACTTGAACAGGAGTGTGGGGTGAGGGACCTGCCTGGGAAACGCTTTGAAGAAGAAAGCCCACTAAAGCAGAGCCAGGGGAGAACATTGGGTGTCTTTCCCATTTTTCATGGCTTGTGGCATCTTCTCACACAGGGAGCAGAGGGAATTCAAAGCAGGCACAGGGTCTGAACAGGACCCTTGGGGTTAAACCCTCCTGGGAGCTTCAGCCAACTGAGGCACGTCCATTACAGCAGGAGCAGCTGGAATTCCAGGGGAAACAGCTACCATGACTGGCAGGTGATGGTCCAAGAGCTTGGAAATATTCATGATTCTGAGAGGTGTGTTTTGGGAAGTGTAAGAAAAGCAGCTCGCTGGGTTTGGGGAAGAGCAGCAGCTTTAAAGCTTCGGTGCTGTGAGGTGCCAGCCGGGTGGGAGCCTCCCCACATCCATCCCCGGGACTGGGATGGGACTGGGATGGGACTGGGATGGGACTGGGATGGGACTGGGAGCTGCCCTGCTGCTGTCCCATCCCGAGGGGCTGGGGAGGACACCCCCAGCAGCAGCAGCAGCTCCACATGTGCTCCAGCCCAGGGGGAATGGATGGGCTGCCAGGATCCTCCCCCACCTCCAGCAGCAGGATTAGCAAATTGGAGCTTAATCCAAACCCCCTTGCACCTCCTGGGATTCATTAGCTGCAGGTTTCGAATTATCTCCCAGGTTAAACAAAAGAATTGGGGCTTTTTGCATATCTCTGGAAGGTAGGGATCCTCTGGAGACTGTAGATTATCTTGGTAATATTTTTTTCCTCCCCTATACATTCCTGTAGCTAAGAAATCTCTGAAAATAATTTCTGGAACACTTACCAGGCTTACAGAGCCTGCCTGCCTTAAATAAGGATATTACACTTAATTAAGCATTGTGCCTGTGGGGCCGAGCGTGCAGGGTTCAGCTGAGAAGTCTCAGGTTATAGGGATTCATAGCTGAATGCGATGGCTTCAGCAACTTTTCGGATTCAGGCTGTTGGCTGGTGAGGAAATCTAAGATGTTTTGAGAGGAAAAATTACTGATCTGATGTAAAAAATTATTGTATTGCTGTGTTGAAAGTGCTGCGAGCCACGGGGCTGTTTAGTCATGCTCAGATGAAGGCTGAAACGCTGCCTTTATCCTCGCCACAAGAAGAGGATTATTATTTTTAAAATGGTGATTTTTTTTTTTCTCCCCCCCCCCCCCAATTTCAAATGAGCCTTTGATTGTGCAGCAGCACAAACAGAGCCCCTGTGCCGGAGCTATTTATCTTCTGAAAGAAAAAATAAAAAAGGAGCGGGAAAGAAAAGAGAGGGAAAAAAAATCCCCCAAAGTTTGACTGACACTAATTTCCCGAACAAGATACCCTGGAAACTCCAGTTTATCTGCTGAAATGATAACAGACAGGGTTTGTGATGTCCCCTCGGTGAGCTCCTGTCTGCTGTCAGCTGGCAGCATTTGAGCTGACGGAGGGAGATGCGTGGCGCTCAGATGCCAGCGCGGGGAACAGGAGCTGTCACCAGCAGTGTAATGTGCTGTGTATTATCACTCACACTGATCCGGGGGCCCGCACACTGTCAGCTCCTGAGACTGTACAAGTCAACACAAATAAAACTGAGGAGGCAAATGATAATGTCTGAGATAGATCCAGGCTCATTCTCGCCATTACTTTTTATTCAAACCTTAGAGATGACATGATGTGAAAAATGAGCCTGTGTCTAGTTCAGTGCCCATTAGTGTGTGAGCACATTATCTTCCACTTTTCACATTGAATCTCCCTGTACATCCCGTGGCAGCTGCAGCTCTGCAGCCCGGCAGCTTTGGGGGCTGCCAGCGCCTTTCCTGCTGCCTTGTGTGGCAAATATTGCCCCTCAGAGGGTGCACTGGGCGGCACCTCATGGCACAGCCTCTGAACACCATAGCCTTCCTCCCCAGAGGGAGCAGGGCTGGGCTGGCTCCTCTGCATCCAGGCAGGATCCCCGTGTGGGTCTGGAATCCCTCGGCACACCCTACCAGTGCTTGGGACACCCTTCTCTGCTTTGGGACAACCGGGGGCCGATTTCCTCCCCTCATCCATCCTCACCACCCCAACCCCGCCGTCCCTCCCTCCATGCCCCAGGGATGAGCCAGGACAGAGCCATCCCTTTCCTGCCCGTGGGGAGAAATCAGTTCCTTCCCCTGCTCACTCTGCTGTGGGGGCCAGGGAGAGGTGGCCATGGCAGGAAAAGTGCCCCTCAGCAGCTCCCCGGGATCCAGGAGCTGACAGAGCCCTTCCCGAGCCACTAAAAACACCGGAGGAGCCTCGGCCAGGCACACGAATCACTTTCCTGAGGAGGTTTTAGCACAGTTGCTGACACCATCAGTACCCAAGTAAAATTCCTATTACTCTCCTGTATAACCTTTAATTACCCCCACCACCCCAAAAATATCCCTCAATTACCTTGCAGGCAGAATTATGCATATTTTTAAAGTTCTCCCAGGGATATAACACTAAACGTTGGGTTGTTATGGTTCAGTGGTTTAAATTACAGTGTACTTAATTAAAACAGCGTAAAAAGCTGTCAGTATTCCATATAATTTGAGAGACTTTGATTAGGGATTTCTTTCTTTTACTGTTCGAGCACACTCAGCTTGGCCATTAGGTTGTCATTTGCCAGCTCCTTGGTGCTGGAGCCATCATTTCACAGCACTGGGGGGGAGAAAAGGTAAACAAATGACATTTCCCAGCAAAAGAAGTGACAAGCAAAGAGCAGCCACCCTGAAGGAGGAGGGGAAAGAGGTTGGAAGGTGGGATTTGGGCTTGGAAGTGGGAAATCTGGGAATTAGCTCTGTCGGGGTTGTGTTGCCAGGAGAGAGCTGGGCAAAGGCAGCTGTGGGAGATGGAAGGAAGGGCTGCAAGGAAAAGCTGTGATGTCCCATCCAGGTGCCTCCAGAGGGGTGGGAATGCTGTGCTGTGTTCCTTGGGCTGTGGAGGCAGAGCAACAAAACCCCTGGCACAGGGACTGCAGAGCGGTTTGGGGTGGGAGGGACCTTAAATCCCATCCCAATCCCACCCCTGCCATGGCAGGGACACCTCCCACTGTCCCAGGCTGCTCCCAGCCCCAATGTCCAGCCTGGCCTTGGGCACTGCCAGGGATCCAGGGGCAGCCCCAGCTGCTCTGGGCACCCTGTGCCAGGCCCTGCCCACCCTCCCAGGGAACAATTCCTTCCCAATATCCCATCCAGCCCTGCCCTCTTTCAGCTCAAAACCATTCCCCCTTGTCCAAAGTCACTCTCTGCCCATGTTAAAAGTCACTCCCCCTGGTTTTTATAAGCCCCATTTTTTATTTCTATGGGGCCACATCAAAGGCTGCGGAGTCTGGGACAGCTCCACCATCCCTGGTGTTTTGTTGTTCCCAAAAGTCCAAGTTTTATTTCCAGAACTTCTTCCTGAGCTTTGGGAAGAAAAGCTGTTCCCCTCCACAGCAGAATCCCAGAGCGGTTTGGGACTGCAGGGACCAAAAAGACCCTGCAGTTCCAAGCCCCTGCTGTGGGCAGGGAACCTTGGAATTCCCTGGAGCAGCTGCAGCGTCCCTTGGGAGCACAGGGCTGGCTGTGGGAGGCGTTGCATGGGCAGGTCACTGTGCTTAAGGAGGTTTTTTGAACCGATCCATGTTTATTTATAAACCAATGATGTGACAGTGCTCACGCTGGGAACATCTATATTTTTCATCAAGGCTTTTTATTATGGCCAAACACGAAATCATAACTGTGAACAGGAAAATCCTGTTTAGCCACGGGCTAAACATCTCAGCACCGCTGCAGCCACACTCAGAGCCCTGGTTCACTCTTCAGCTTATCGGCCTAAACAAACATTTTTAAAATACACTCAGAGCAAAGCATATGCTCAGGATTCACAATGGTTTTTTCCACCTCAGAGGATTTTCAAAGCTATTTGCCGGCTGGGAATGTGCAGATTCATCCAGGCTTGCTTGAAAAATTATCCTGTTTGTAAGTAATGACTTGCTGGTAATTGTTATCTCCTCAGAACTCAGGCACTTCAACCTGTGCTCATCCATGGGCTGATCCTGCCAGCAACAGGACCTTTATTTATCTCCTCTTTGGGATTTTGCAAAAATGTGGCACGGGAGGAAAACACAGCTCATCTGTCCTGGGGTGCCACCGTCAGAGCAGGGTCTGGGTGACCTGCCCTGATTTAGGAGCAGCTGCCACCAGCTCCAGGGGACACGAGGGCTTGGGGTTTGCTCCCTGTGGGTCACAGGGTGTGTTCAAGGGGGGTGCTCAGCCTGGGGTGCTGATCCAGGACACTGCCAGGCATCCCTGGGATGGTCAGTGGGGATTAAAGCACAGGAGGAGCAGCTGAGGGAGCTGGAAAGGGGCTCAGCCTGGAGCAAAGGAGCTCCGGGGGGACCTTGTGGCTCTGCACAAGTCCCTGACAGGAGGGGGCAGCCGGGGGGGTCGGGCTCTGCTGCCAGGGAACAGGGACAGGAGGAGAGGGAACGGCCTCAGGCTGGGCCAGGGGAGGCTCAGGGTGGACAGCAGCAGGAATTTCCTCATGGAAAGGGTGCTCAGGCCTTGGAAGTGCCCAGGGAGGTTTGGAGTGCCCATCCCTGGAGGTGTCCAAGGAATTCCTGGAGGTGGCACTCAGTGCTCTGGGCTGGGGACAAGGTGGGGATGGGGCACAGCTGGGACTCCATGGGCTGGGAGGGCTTTTCCAGCCTCAGGGATCCTGGGATTCTTTGTTCAGCCCCACTGTGGGGCCAATTCCCCCTCAGCACCCTTATGGCCATTGGGTGCAGTCTCTGTGCTCCACTCCCTGTGCTCCTCCCACTCTTCCCTGGCTGCTTTTGCTGATGTATTTTTCCAAATTCCCTCATTTCCCATTTATTTCCCACCTCCAATCCCTTTTTTCCCTTCCTCTATTCCCAAATCAGGCTGAACCAGGTCAATGAGGTTGAAGAAACTTCAAGATACCATTTCCTAGCTTAAGCCCTGTTCCCTTAGCTCCGTCAGGGATCACATTGCCATGGAATCCCCTGGAAAGCTAAAAGGGAGGTGGGAGAAGCAGGAATGCCGAAGGGGCTGGATCCACATGCCCAGCATGGTTTGACTGACAAAATCTTCAGGAGCAAATCACCTTTGTGAGGTTAAACCCTGCTCAAAGCCCCGTTAGGGAAGGGGGGCAGCGCAGTCCCCGGTCCCAAATCAGCGGGGAGATGATGGATCCTGGGAAGATCCTGGGGAAATGAGGCAGCTCCTGTGATTATGGCTGTGTGTGTTTAGTGGCACTGGAGCACCCTGCGTGCCTGGGGCTGCCAGAGGCCCTTTTCCCTCCAGGATTTCATACGGAGGAGGTGCTCACCTGCTCTAAAAGGTTTAATTGCCGGGGCTGATTCCCCCTCTGGAGTAATTTATATTGCTGCAAGGATGGCTCCCCGAGGGGAATATCCTTGGAAATTGTTGCTACCACGGAAAAGCCTTTTCCTGAGGATGAGAAATGCTGTGGATTCTCGGATTTGAAGCTGAGCTGCTCTTCTGGAGCCCCTTGCTTGCAGGGACGGGAAGGGGGTGCCTCGGGAGCAGGGATTCAGGCTGAATTCTGCCCTGAATCCTGATTAGGGAGAGCAGAGAGCTCCAAACCTGCTCGGGATGGACTGGCTGAGAGAACACCACAGAGTTATCCCTTGATTATCCCTTGATTATCCCTGTAGTGTCCGGGAGAGGTGGGGCTGGAGAGCAGGGCTCTGGTGCTTGCCCTGCCTTGGGCCGGGGCGGCACCACGGGGGCATGGAATGGGAACACGGCTTGGGAAAGGGGCACGGGTGCACCCTGCCGTGGCACGCCGGGACCCACAGAGCCGGCAAACCTCAGCCACGGCTCACAGCGGCTTTGGGGGGTGGAGATTTGGCACTGAAAATTATGGAAGCACATCTGTCTGTCTTGGAAATCATGGAATGCTCTAATGGTCTGGGTTGGAAGGGAGCTAAAGCCCATCCAGTGCCAGCCCTGCCATGGGCAGGGACACCTCCCACTGTCCCAGGCTGCTCCAGCCCCAATGTCCAGCCTGGCCTTGGGCACTGCCAGGGATCCAAGGGCAGCCACAGCTGCTCTGGCAATTCCAGCTGCCCACCCTCCCAGCCAGCAATTCCCAATTCCCAATCTCCCATCCAGCCCTGCCCTCTGGCAGTGGGAAGCCATTCCCTGTGTCCTGTCCCTCCAGGCCTTGTCCCCAGTCCCTCTGCAGCTCTCCTGGAGCCCCCTTAGGCTCTGCAAGGGGCTCGGAGCTCTCCCTGGAGCCTTCTCCTGTCCAGGTGAATCCCCCATGTTCCTGCTGGCAGCTCCTGGTGCTCTGCTCCCGGGCTTGGCAAACCCCTGGGACCCTCCTTTCCATGGTTTTTTCCCAGCCTTTGGCTTTTCCCTCCTGTTCAGGAAGCAGCCTGGGTGTGCTGGAGCAGGAGCTCCATCTCCACGCGCTGGGGATGCTTGTCAGAGGTTTGGATCTGGGAATGTTTGGAAACCAAGCAGTCGTTGGCTTCTCAGGGGCTCTGCTCCTCTCCCCATTGGACCCTTAATTCCATGTCCATGGTTCTTCCCAAGTTCCTTCGCTCCGAAGAAAACCAGGAACTGCAGAGCACAAATTTTCACCTCCTCATCACAATCACCCTAAAAGGGCCCAAATCCTCCATCCCCGGGCGTTTCCTCTCTGTCCTTCCCCACATCCCTTCCCAGGCCTTTTCCAGTACAGCTGGAATTCCGAGTGCCCTTTGGAGGCCTCGCTCTCCCGGCTGGGCCCTGGCTCGGCACAACCTCTGGAATTCTGCTCCCCCATCATCCAGCAGTGCCAGGCAGGCGAATTCCTTCACAGACTCTTCCTCCAGATTGCCAATTCCCGGCACAGATGGCTCTGCAGGAGCCTGTGTGGGAGAAGAGTGGCTTTTTAAGCCAATTAAACAGAAACCTTGTCCAAGAAGGCTTCTGGAAATGCTGGTGCCTGTGAATTCCTGACGTCCTGGGCTCCGTGCTGCCAGGGCTGCTCCTCCGAAGCAGGAGAGGGAGCGATGGGCACAGTTTCCTTGCTTTAAGGTCACTGCTGATTTTTAACGTTTTTTATTTATTTTTTTATTTAAAGCAAAACTCCTAAAAGAACTTCCAGCCTGGCAATATCACAGAGTATTTCAGATATCCAAGGAGAAGCTTTCTGTCATTTCTGCCTGTGAATTCTCCCTGCCACGTTCCAGGCTGGCCCTCAGCATGAAAGGCAAGCCATGATTTGTAGTGAGAGAGATGAGAGGAGGGCAAAGAGAGAGAAAAAGGTGTTAAACAACACCCAAAGGGGGAAATCCTGGTTAATAACATTAATATTTCCTTATTACTGAAGCATTTGGGCTCAAGAACCCAAAAAGCTGCAGGAAAAACCCATCCAGGTTGAAGAGAGGAGGCCCCAGGTCAGGGCAGGCCCTGCTTTGTGCCCATAGTGACAGAAACCCCAGTGTCCCCACACTGTTCCCCCACCTTGCTGAGGGGGCTGGAAAGGGGCTCAGCCTGGGAAAAGAGGCTCGGGAGGGACCTGTCCCCTCTCCACAACTCCTGGCAGGGGGTTGGGATTCCCTCTCCAACCAGTTCACATCAGCAACAGGAAAATTGGTGAGACCGGCTGGAAGGAGGCTGTGGGGAAATCCTCTCTGGTATTCAGGGCTCAGGTGGGAGCTCCTGGAAGAACACCAGGAGTCCTGGCAGATCCCAGGCGATCCCAGGGCTGGGTGATCCCAGCCTGGCCATGTGGAGAAGTGTCTCCCACACCAGGGATGGTGCCTGAGGTGTGCCAGGGGCGTGGCTGGGTCCCTCTGGGACAATCTCAGGTCATGTGAGACCTCAAAAACCCCTGAGCAGGAGCAGTAATACCAGGCTGTGATAAAGCAGGGATTAAACCTGCTATTTGTGGGTATTGAAGCAGTCTGGATTCTTGCAAGAGCTTTATTCCCCTCTCAATTCCCCTTTTTCCAATGCTTTCCCCTCAGCCAGGGCTCTGTGTCAGACCTCGTTCATCCCCTCTCCGCATTTACCCTCCCCAGCTTCTCCCAACACAGTTAAAGCTGCTCCAGGGCTCTGTGTGGTCTGTACTTACCTCAGATTTGGGGCCCTGGTAAATTTTTGTGTGTTTTTGTGATAGTCACGGGCTGATCTCACTCCTCCTGCTGCTCACACCTTTCTCCTATTCTCCAGTCCCTCATTTTCTCTCTTCTTCTCCTCACTCTGTAACTCTTTTAGCCAAGGGAATGTCCCTTCTCTTGAAGCCATCCCAGAACCCTGAAATAATAATTGCAATAATAATAATAATAATAATAAAAATAATACAGCCAGTCACCAAGATTTCCCCTCCTTCTTTCCCCCTTCTTTTCCTCTTCTTCCCCCCCTTTCCCCCTTCTTTCCCACTCCTTTTCCCCTCCTTTTCCCCTTCTTTCCCTCCTTTTTTCCCTCCTTTCTGCCTCCTTTCCCCTCTTTTGCCCTTCTTTTCCCCTTCCTTCCCCATTCTTTTCCCCTTCCTTCCCCATTCCTTTCCCCCTCCTTTCCCCTCCTTTCCCCCCTTCTTTCCTTTCCTGAGTCGTCCTCTCTCTTTCCCTTTTCCACTGCTCCTTTCCACCTTTCCCTCCTTCCCCTTTTCCTCCTCCTTCCCCCTTCCTTGCCCAATGATCTCCAGATCCCACCCGGATCCCGAGTTTTGGTTGCTGTTTGTCCTTTCCTCGGTGGAATTGCTCCAGCTCAGGATGGAGAAGACAACCCGGGGCCAGCTGAGCCGGTCCTGCTCCATCCCTGGGATTGGGAATGGTGTTCATTGCTGCCAAACAACTCCCAAAGTCTCTCAGCCCTTTTCCCTTTGGATTTGGGGAGGGAATTGTCCGCAGGTGCTGCTGGAGGAGGCAGCGCTGGAGCTCGGCCGCTCGGAATTCCCTGTGCCGGCCCTTCCCTCGTTATTCCATCCCGCACATCCCGCATGCGAGCGCCGCTCCGGCATTTACAGACGCGGGGAGAAGGAGCCGGGGCGGGCGAGGCTTTGGGAACGGGAAGGCGCCTGACAAACACGAAAGCGAATCCACTCGGGAATAAGGCAAACACTGCCGGGAAGGAGCGGGAATGAGACAAATATTGGACTAAGACAAATACTGCTGCGGATTCCAATGTCAATTCTGGCGGCAGCGGCCGAGCTGGGAGCGTGTTGACAATTGGAGATGAGGGGCTGAGACGGGAGGAGATGATCCTCCAGCCCTGGGCCGGGGTCACCGTGTCACTGGAGTGGGTGAGCGGAATTACTGGGATACGACACCCGAACAAACAGGAGCAGGGCTCCTGAATACCTGGATGCAGCCGAGGGGTGGTGTTTGTATCAGCACAGCCCCAGGGGTGCTGGGATCTCCGGGCGTGTCAGGATTTGGAGCTGGAATTCCCTGGAGAGGAGGATATCCCAAACTGGCTCCCAAAGCTCTTCCCTGTCTGCAGCAGGAGGGATGGGATGGGATGGGATGGGATGGGGATGGGATGGGATGGGATGGGGATGGGGATGGGATGGGGATGGGATGGGATGGGATGGGATGGGATGGGATGGGGATGGGATGGGATGGGGATGGGATGGATGGGGATGGGATGGGATGGGGATGGGGATGGGGATGGGGATGGGCATGGCATGGCATGGCATGGGAATACAGCCACACTCTGTGGTAGATGGATGATGAGCAAAACAGGAAAACCCATTGGGGGAGGTGACAAAGAAGGGTCAGTATTTAGAAAATGGTGTCACTTTCTAGGTGACACCTGAGGGTGACAACGCCTGGCCTTCCCCAGAGGTGACCTGGGACGTTCCCAAGGCAGCCTTGTCCATCCAGAGGACTTGAACTCTTCCGGCACCCCCAGGGCAGCAGAGCTTGGCCCAAGTCAGGTCCTGTGATCCCTGAAGGTCCCTTCCACCCCAGACCATCCCATGGTTCTCCAAGGCTGGCTTCCTGACAGATCCAGCCCACGGAATTGTCTCGTGAGGGCTGAGGATGGAAAAACCTTGGAATCCTGGTGATGTAACTGGAGAAGGTTTTCCAGTTGTTTGGAGTCTCCTTCTCCAGAGATATCCAACCCATGTGGGATCCTGTGCTCCGGGTGATCCAGCTTGGGGTGGATGATCTCCAGAGGTGCCTTCAATCCCAACCACTCTGTTTTCCTGGGATTCTGCACTGCCTGTCCTCTTTGGGGGGGGGTTAATTTTCTCATTGGTTTGGGCCTTTTGGGGGGGGGAATTTGTTGGTTTGGTTGGGGTTTTGTTTGTTTGTTTAGTTTTGGTTTGGGGATTTTTATTGTTTGGGGTTTTTCTTGTTTTGTGGTTTTTGTGTGGTTTGTATTTTTATTTTATTTTATTTTATTTTATTTTATTTTATTTTATTTTATTTTATTTTATTTTATTTATTTTCCTCCTGCCCCGGCAGGTGCTCGGTGCCTCCCAGCAGCTTTGAGCAGTCGCTTCCTCCATCACCCAGTGCTTCCCTTTGAACGGGAATGAGATTTTCCATCGTTCCTGACTCAGAGTTTCCTGGACATCCCACTCCTGGGACAAACTGCCTGGGCAATTTGCTCCCTTTTTACTGCTGGGGTTACCCTTTCCTTCTTCCCTCCTCCATCCCTACAGTTCCCACTCGGCCGAGCAATATCCTCGATGGAATTAATTCCCAGGAGCTGCTTTGGTCTCCCCTGGGATCCTGCCCGGTGCCAGGGATCAGCAGCTCCTCCCAAACCCCTCCCACTTCTCCCCTGGATGCAGGGATGGGGTTAAAGGGATGAACTTCATGGATGGATGGGATTACACAGGGAAAGGGAGGATTCAGAGGCTGCACCAGGCTTAGGTAGGATTCCCACAGGGAAAAGCGAGGACTTAAAAAAGTCTGAGATTTGTAGCAGATGATTGGGGAAAGAAAGGGAGACTCAGGGGGATTTCATCAGGAGATGGGGACAGGAGGCTGGGAAACATTCCTGAACAGCAGGAGGGTGGAAAAGAAATGGGATGTTAGAGGAGTTTAATGCTGTTAATCAGACATCTCTTCCCTTCTAAAAAAAGTGGTTTTCTCCTAAGGATTTTCAAATAAAGGATAAGTTTAGTAGGAATAGTGCTGTGCAGCAGGAATGTGGGAGCAAAAATGGTTAAATGCTAAAATCTCCCTGGTTTTCCTAGAGAATCAGACATTTTCCTATTTCCTATTCTCCTATTTCCTGTAAAATCAGACTTTTTTTAATACACAGACTCCAGCGGGTGTAAATCCTTCCTTATGCTCTCCTGGGGGTTTGAGGGGTGTGGGGCCTGTGGGACATTCCCTTTAACGGGGAAGCAGCTCCCATTTGTGTTGGAATTAGGGCAGAGGGAAGGTTTTGCTCCTGTGCTCACCACAGTGGGAACACTGCGAGGAAAAAAAGGATTTTCATCCTCACGGTGCCTCTGGTTTGCCACACGCAGGATCCAGATTTTGGGTCTCAGCCACAGAAATGAATCATCTGGGAGGGGAAAGAGTCCTCAAGAATGGCTGGGATACCCTAAAAATGTGCTGAAAGTTCAGGAGGGCTGCAGATAATTGAGCAGAGCTTTTGAAATCCAGAATAAATCACTGAGGTTTGCAGGGCACACACAGAGTTCTCCGCGGCCCCGCGCTTCACACAGCAAACTCAGCTGTCCCAAACAAAAACACAGCAGGAAAATGGGCTGAAAAATGAGGATTTGGGGCACGTTTTGAAAAATTCGGCCACTTTGAGGAGGATTCAGAGCCAGCCATGAGTCCTCAGCATCATTTCTCACCGGGAGGGAAACACAGCTGGGGGTGTCCTGGAAGGGAAATCTCTGGATCCATGGAAATCCTCGGCCCTTCCTCAGGGCTGTGCACAAGCAACATAAATCCCATTAAAATAGTCAAAGGAAAGCCAATTCCCACCAGTCCCATCAGCTCCCAGGATTCAAAGGAGCCCAGCACCTTGTGCCCCTCAGCTGCCCAAATCAGCCTGATGAGCTGCACCTTCCCATAAATCTCGCTTCTCCTTAATTAGGGCATCACTGGATGGCTGAGGCACAAAACTTCCTGTGCTGGGTTCTGTGGGAAGTGGGGCCAGGCTGGAAAATCTCCCTGGGAAGAGGTGGGAATACATTTGAAATCTCTCTGATAAAGGTTTGAGCGACTCCGGAGTGGGAAACATCCGCAGGAGGGGCTGGGAGCGAAGGAGGAATTGCTGCTGGATTCATCAGACTGCAGTCATCCCCCAATATTCCTGAAGAAAAACGGGCAGGAATTCTTTCCAACAAAAAAAAAGCAGCGTGGCAGAGAGTTGCCTGTGACACGGGGTTATTGATAGCAGTGATAAATTCCCAACATCCAGCAGGGAAAAACCCCAAGGGCAGGGCTGGGAGTGGGAGCGGGAAGCGCTGGGAAGCGCTGGGGCGGCTTCGTTCCAGCTCGGCCTCATTATGGCATCGGGAAGTGTAAAATCCAGAGGCTGGGGAAATGTCTCATTAAGGGCTTCCCGGCTCGTTCCGGGCCTGGAATAATGAAAAATGCAGGAGAGCCTCTGGCACACGGGGTGGGGGTGGCAGGAGCAGCCCTTTGGCACAGGGGGTGAATTCCTGGGATAGCCGGGATTGTCCGGCGTGGGAGGGGGGACAGGGGCAGAGCTGTGGGAAAACGGGGATGGGAATCTCGGGGATCAGGGGGGGTTTTACACCAGGAGCATTGGATCTGGGCTCGGGCACAGAATCCCAGGATCCCTGAGGCTGGAAAACCCTCTGGGATCATCAAATCCAAGCTGTGCCCGATGCCCACCTTGTTCCCAGCCTGGAGCACTGAGTGCCACATCCAGGAATTCCTTGGACACTCCAGGGCTGGGCAAGGGAGACTGGTTGGGACACTCCAAACCCCCCTGGGCAGCCATTCCAATGTTGAACAACCCTTGGCCTTGGAATTCTTGGCCTCGTTGGGTCTGTGTGGCCTCTGAGTGCAGGGAGGAGGAGCAGGAGCTGGGATCTGGGATAGCCACAACCTTTCCCTGTCTGTTTCTATTCCCTCTGGATGCATCCAAACAAATTTCCCCGGAAGCTGGCAGTGTTTTCAGCTTCCAGAATAGCTGAATTGTTTTGAAATATTTGGATGTTTGAAATATTTTGATGCTTGAATTATGGTTTGATTTGAAAGATTTTTTTTGTTTGAAAAAGTTGGATGCTTGGAGTATTTCGATGTTGAACCAAAAAACTTGATTTAAAATTTCCTGTCTTTCTTTCAGGGGGTTGAGTTCCGACAGGGATAATCCAGGATTGGAAATTGCATCTAATTTTTGATCCATCCGCTGAGAAAATAAACTGAAATTTAGAGATATAGGAACATTCTGGAGTAAAAGGAATTGTCCCTGGATTTTTTCAACACTGGATGGAGAGAATACCTGATCCAAACCCTTCTGAGGCCATAGAAAATATAATTTCCTGGAGAGGCAGCTGGAATTCCTGATGTCCAGGGATATTTAACTCCTACCTGGATATCCAGGTGTGTGGGGAGCGGAGGGATGCTCGGGAACCACCTCCTCCCATGGAGAGGGCGGCTGGAAAACTGATCCCGAACATCCCTGCCACCTGCTGCACGTTTGGAATGAACTTTTGGAGCCTTGGGAAGAGGTGAAACAGCACCAAGTTCCTGCTTTTTCCCTAATTTCCCACAGAACTACTCTGCAACACCACCTAGTGCTGCCGGAACGCGCAGCAGGGCGGGACGGGGCCGGCACCCACCGGTCCCAAAAACCCGGCTCGGGGCTTCTGCAGCCGGGAAAGGCACCGGGAATTCCTTCAGGAAGGGATCTCCTGCCCTGGGAGCCGATTAGCTGGGGAAATCAGGATACTGGGAAGGTCTAGGAGCCTCCCAAATTTCTTTGTGCGTTGTTGGGCTTAGGAGAAAGTTGTTTTTTCTGTCCCTGGAACAGCTGGAGCAGGAATTACTGTTCCCTGAAGGGCTGTGTCCATGGAGCGTCCATGGAATCCTGTAAGTGCCGCTGGCACAGCCAGCACCTCTCTGCCTCTGGAGAGCTGGACAGGCCTTGGATCCGTTTTTCCTACAGCACTTCCGTAGGACAGGGCTCCAGAATTCGGGATACTGAGAGTGCTGCACTGAGGGGAAGGGATGGAGGAGGGGATTTCTCCAGGTGGGCACTTCCATGGATCCTGCATCCAGCTGAGGAGAGGAGCAGGAGGAAAACAGGAGTTGGAATGAGGAGAAAACATCTGTGGGAAGCCTTCAGTTAATTAGTATTGTTGTAATTGTGGTGCAGTTATTATTATTATTATTATTATTATTATTATTATTATTATTATTTTTAGGATATGAAAAGTTGACTCTGTTATCAATGCCAGAAATATCAATACCATTGGAATGATCCTGGAGGAGCAGGATCTAAACAGATTCCCGGTGGAGCACCAGGAATTCTATTGGAAAAGGCTAACAGGGAGTGTTTCAGGTACTCCAAGCATGTCTCATCCAGCTTTTCTGGAAAAGGTGGAGTTCTCTCGACTCCTTTCCTTTGTACTTGGAGGGAAGCGGTGAAACTTCTGGGCCAGGAGAGGCTCAGGGTGGACAGCAGCAGGAATTTCCCCATGGAAAGGGTGCTCAGGCCTTGGAAGTGCCCAGGGAGGCTTGGAGTGCCCATCCCTGGAAGTGCCCAAGGAATTCCTGGATGTGGCACTCAGTGCTCTGGGCTGGGGACAAGGTGGGCATCAGGAAAAGCTTGGACTCGACTCCACCTTTTTAGGGTGAGTGCATTCTTTAGGGTATTCTTAGGGCGAGTTTCATTTTTAGGCAAGTTTACTTTTTAGGCTATTTTTCAGGGTAAGTTTAATTTTTTAGGGTAAGTTTAATTTTTGGGGCAAGTTACTTTTTCAGGGTAAGTTGCATTTTTAGGGTGGGTGTAACTTTTTAGGTGAAGTGTGTATTTTTTAGGGTAAGTTCAATTTTTAGGATAAGTTCATTTTTTAGCTTGAGTGCATTTTTTTAGTTCTGGTTTTAGGCTAAGTCTATTTTTTTAAGGGAAACTGTTTTTTTTAAGATAAGTATTTTTTTCAGGTAAATGCATTTTTAAGGATAAATTGGTTTTTTAAGGAAAGCACATTTTTTAGGGTCAGACTAATTTCGCAGGAAAGTTTTGCAAGCACCTCCTGCTTCCAATTCCAATCCACAAAGGGAAAAGGAGAAGGGTTAGAAGTTCTTCCGTGGCAGTGTTATCCTGGGAGAACATCCAGAGATTTGCCTTCAGCACCGGCGGCTCTTCAGCTCTGGAAGTTCGGAATTTGGAATTTCCCGATGCTCTTCCCTGCACCCCTCATCCCGCTGCATTCCCTGGGGGCAGCAGCTTGGATGCACCCACAGGAGGGATCCAGGCCTGTGGAGAGAGCTCCTGGCACAGAACACTCCCAGCCTGGAGCTGCTGTCCAAAGGCATCCACCGTGTCCAGGTGAGCCATGAGAGGTGCCTGTGGTGGCTGAACATTTTTTTGGACATCTCACCATGGTTGGAAAGTCCCAAAATCTCAGGATCACTGAGGCTGGAAAGGATGTCCAGGGACACCGAGTCCCAGCTGTGCCCGATGCCCACCTTGTCCCCAGCCCAGAGCACTGAGTGCCACCTCCAGGAATTCCTTGGACACCTCCAGGGATGGGCACTCCAAGCCTCCCTGGGCTGTACATTCCAACATTTAACAACCCTTTCCATGGGGAAATTCCTGCTGCTGCCCACCCTGCCCCTCCCCTGGCCCAGCCTGAGGCCGTTCCCTCTCCTCCTGTCCCTGTTCCCTGCGAGCAGAGCCCGACCCCCCCGGCTGCCCCCTCCTGTCAGGGACTTGTGCAGAGCCACAAGGTCCCCCCTGAACTCCTTTGCTCCAGCAGCTCTGTCCCATCCCTGTCCCTGCAGGAAGGGCCCTTCCCAGGCAGCTCTCCCGGGGCAGCCCCTGGAGCCGCCGTTCCCGAGGCTTTGGCTCCTTCCCCGCTGCTCTGGGATGCTGCAGCTCCAGGCAGTTGGGTTTTGCTCTGCAGCCTCCTCCTCACAGCCCGGCCCTGACAGCTCTGTCAGGAGGAACAGACAGGAGCCCTGATTCAGACTGAAGGCTCCTCTCTGATAGTGCAGGGCACCAAAGCAGATGCTGATAATCAAGATAATCAAATCATCTGCTGAGATGTGAGGCTTCCAGACGGGCAGACACGTTGGGCTGCGTGAGCAGCCCTGGCATTTATTTCACTCACTCCAGGCTGGCCGGGCTTTACAACCTTTTCCACACAAATTATTTTGGGGCTGGGGAAAATCGCTGTGAGTAGCAAGGCTGCTGCTTAGGAAGGGTCTGAGGCAGCCTCTGAGCTGGTTTAATCTGCCCTGACGTGGCTCAGTGCAGGCACAGACTGCACTCAGCAGCTGCCTCGCCAGTGCTGGGCTCAAATGATGCTCCCACAGTGGCCAAAAACACCCCTGGGGGTGCTGGGGAGTCCCTGGGGTGTCCCCGGGGCATCCTGGCCAGGATGCTGCCACCAAAGGGACTCTGTGGCATGAACTGGCAACATCTGGGAACAACTTCTACATGCCCAGGAGCTCAGGAGTGTCTATCACACCTGTAGCTGGGACAAACCCAACCAAAAATGCTGCTCCTTAGGTGCTCCCATCCCTGGAAGTGTCCCAGGCCAGGCTGGATGGGGCTTGGAGCAGCCTGGGATAGTGGGAGATGTCCCAGCCCATGGCAGGGGTGGGATGGGACGAGCTTTAAGCCTTCCAAACCAAACCACTTTAGGATTCCGTGGTTCTTATCCCTATTTAAAAAAAAAAAAAAAAAACCAACATTTTAAGATGAGTTTAGGAGAGTCTGTATTGGAGGAACTTTGTGGCTGGACCTTAAAACTTCCTGCACCTCTAAGGAATCCCCGGGAACGAGAGAGGAAATCCCAGCACGGGGTGCCTGCAGCTCCTCCTACAAACCAAAACTCCCTGGAGCTAAAGGATCCCCAGGAAGGGGAGAGGAAATCCCAGCACGGGGTGCCTGCAGCTCCTCAGCTGCTGCTGGAGCCTCCCCGCGCCCCCAGCCCAGCAGCAGCCGCTGCCCATCCCCGAGGTGGGGCTCTGCTGCCCTGGGGCTCTGCTGTGCCCTGGGGTTGCCCGGCCGGGGCTCTGCTGTGCCCGGGGGCTCTGCTGTGCCCTGGGGTTGCCCGGCCGGGGCTCTGCTGTGCCCCCCGGGGCTGCCCGGCGCTCCGGGAACGCTCCAGACCCGGGATCCCGGCTGCTCCAGGCACCGCTCCCTGTCCTGGGCTCGTCCTGGCGCTGGATGGCAGGTACTGTGGGGGGCCAGGAATGACCTGACCTTCCCCAGGTGAGCTTTTGGACGTTCCCAGGCAGGGAATTCGCTGGGAGTTGTGTCCTTGGTGTTCAGTAGCACCTTCCTGAGCTGGGTGTAAAGGCGGAAAGTGGAAAGGGAATGACTCCAGAGCTGTTGGTTTGGAACTCTGGAGATACTCCTGGGTTTGGTGGTGGCTGTGTCCTGCTGTTATTTACTCTCCGAAGGGAAGCGGGTAATTTGAATTTTATCTTCAGGGAAGTTTAGGAGAGTTTCTCTTAAAAGCATGAGCTGAGTGCACATAAGAGGTTTGGACCCTGAGCAGGGGCAGTGCTGTGAGTCCCTGGCTGCCTGGAGCCCTGCTTGGGCCCGGGAGCTTTCGGGGAGTTGGATGATTTTTAGTAGTTTTTACTGCTTAAAAGAAATGGCAGGGTAACCAAGTAATAAAAAGATTCCCCATTTTTATTAAGGTAAAGAAATAGGAGCTTTCATTTGTTGGGTTTTGTTTTTCTTGAGTTTTGGTTCTAGATTTTTTTGGTTTGGTTTTTTTTTTTTTCTTGGTTGGTTGGTTTGAAGTCTTTTAAAATTTTGTTTTGGGGGGTTTTTGGTTTGGGCTTTTTGGGCTTTGGGGTTTTTTTTTGTCTCTGTAATCTTTCCTTGAATCATCGTTGAACTTGAAATGACAACTCCAAACCTGCAGCTGGCCTCACTTCCAGCTCTGCAGCTGAGGTGCTGGAGTCAAACCACGGCTGTTGCTCGTTTTTGGCCCTTCTGCAGTCACAGGCTCAGATAAAACTAAAATAAAGCCCAATAACTTGACATAAGTTGGCAGGAAAGGGTTATTTAAATTAAACAAATACACAAACCATCCTCTGGCTGTGGACAGGGAGCTTGGACCTGGAATTTGCTGGGAAACAGGGAATGGAAGATGGGGTTTTACATTGCAGGGTTGTTCTTGAGGTGTCAGACTGGAACTTAGCAGGAACAAATCTGGGAATTCCCGCAATGCCTTCCCATCAGCATTCCCTGCTCCCAGCTGCTGCTGGAGTGCATTAGCTGGACATTGACCTCCTGTCTGAGAGGCTGTCGGGGTTGGGATTGATGAGGAAAAGGAGCTGGAAGCGCTCCCAGCTCCTGAACCCTGCAGGGAGAGACGCGGG
Source organism: Corvus kubaryi (assembly GCF_017639235.1). Taxonomy (NCBI): domain Eukaryota; kingdom Metazoa; phylum Chordata; class Aves; order Passeriformes; family Corvidae; genus Corvus; species Corvus kubaryi. Next base: position 966,658 of record NW_024581135.1, read on the forward strand.
ATTTTGTGGGGATGCGGAATTTGTCATCGCCACTGCCTGCCCCGCCCTGGCAGAGGATCTCAGGGGTCCCTTCCCACCCAAACCAGTCTGTGATTCCAGCTTCCTTCCTCCTCTCCTGGGAATGAGGAGCCTGTGCTGGGGCTGCTGTGAAAACCCAGCCTGACTTCCCAGGCTGGAACAGGGAGGTTCTCACCCTCAGGGGGAACGTGGCAGCCGGAGAGATCCCAGGGAGCCCGACAGCCACGGGGGCTGCACATCCCACACAGCCCCAGCTCCCAGGCCGAGAATTTTCAGTGTTCCATGGGCTCTGCTGGCACCGCTCTGTGCTCGGAGCTGGAGAGGCCAGGGCAGCTCAGCTGGGACACAGCAGGGCTGGGACAGGGACACAGCAGGGCTGGGACAGGGACACTTCTCAGGCTCCTCCCAGCAAGGAATTCCTGGCTGGGAGGGTGGGCAGGCCCTGGCACAGGGTGCCCAGAGCAGCTGGGGCTGTCCCTGGATCCCTGGCAGGGCCCAAGGCCAGGCTGGACATTGGGGCTTGGAGCAGCCTGGGACAGTGGGAGGTGTCCCTGCCCATGGCAAGGGTGGCACTGGGTGGGATTTGAAGTCCTTCCGACCCAGATAATTCTGAGATTTGGTGGTTCCTGCCCTGCTCCTTTTCCTGTCCATTTGGGGCTGGTTTCCCTGTGTTTTATGAGCTGTGTCACCTGCAGCAGGTGGGGACATTTGGGGTGATTCCATGGCTGTGCTGAGCCCCTGCAGGGATGTCATTAATTTATTAATTAGCTTAAAACAATTTAGTTGTGAATATTTTATTTGTTTCCCTAAAAAGTAAACTTTTAATTATTCCAACTCTTTGTTGGGATCATCCTCCTGCACCCGTCAGGTTTGAAGGAGGGATTCCACCTGTGATGCCCAGTTCCAGATGTGCTGATCCACAGCTGGACAGCCCCTGGCCTTATCCAGGGTGAATGTTGGGAATGTGATGGCGACACGACAGGGATGCTGGAACTGAAGAACAGCAGAGGCTGATATTGAATCAAATCTTTGTGGTGACTCCTGAGCCGGGTGAGGCTGTGCCGTGCCTGGCTGTCCCTGGAGCAGCCCCGGGATTCTGGGAAGCGTTCGGGAGGAGCAGGAATCCCGGCTGGGTGGGATTTGCACCGTGTCGCGTTACACGTGCTCCCGTCCCGTGCTCCGTGCTGCAGCACAGCCGCGCTGACCTCGCTTGGCTTCACCCCACGGAGCAGGGCGGGAGGAGCTCCCGGGGCTTGGGAATGGCGTTTGGGGGGGAATTGGGGCTGAATTCCAGCCCTGCTCGCTCTGGCGGTTTGTTTCAAAGCGTTTTGGTTCGTGCCATGGTTTTGTGTTTATATCCAGGGTTCTTACAGGATATTTTTATCGGGTGGCTGTATTTCCTGTTTTATCCCCATTTCTGACTCATTTCTGGGGACAGAACATGGGCTCAGACACTGAACCTCACTGGCTCCGTCCCACCACCAAATATGGCAGGACAAATACCTGAAAATAATTGTCTTAATTTTTTATTTGTGATTTTGTGTGTTTGGGAGCATCCCTGTGCCCATTTGGGAACATCCCTGTGCCCGTTTGGGACCATCCCTG
>NW_024581135.1:968290-972229 GCF_017639235.1 Corvus kubaryi
CTGTGCCCATTTGGGAACATCCCTGTGCCCGTTTGGGACCATCCCTGTGCCCGTTTGGGAACATCCCTGTGCCCGTTTGGGAACATCCCTGCGCCCATTTGGGAACATCTCTGTGCCCATTTGGGAACATCTCTGTGCCCGTTTGGGAACATCTCTGTGCCCGTTTGGGAGCATCCCTGCATCCATTTGGGAGCATCCCTGTGCCCGTTTGGGAGCATCCCTGTATCCATTTGGGAACATCTCTGTGCCCGTTTGGGAGCATCCCTGTATCCATTTGGGAACATCCCTGTGCCCATTTGGGAGCATCCCGGAGCTCGGTGTTGGCTGGAGCGCCGGAGCCAGCTCGGAGGGATAAATAAGGAAATAAAAGGAGCGGCTGTGGCTGATGAGGGCCAGCTCCGCGGGAATGTTAATTGCTGTAATTGGCTCCCGGTTGCCATGGTGATCGCGGGGCGCTCCGCCGGGGCTGCCACGGGCGAGGGGGGTTTGCTCCCTGGATCCTCCCTGGATCCTCATTCCCGGAGTGCGGCAGCCCTGGAAAAGATGCCCATTTCCCTGGAACTCGTGCCTGGATCTGGGGATGCGCTGCCTGTGGCAAGCCATGGATATTTCATGGATATTCCGTGGATCTTCCATGGATATCCCGGGTGTATTTATTGCTGTGGGTGAAGCTCTGCCGTGGCTCCATCCATCCTCTCTCCAAGGGGTCCCAAAAAAGCCCACTGGAGCCTGTGAAGTGTGGTGGGACTCAATTGGCATCTGCAGGAATAATTGCCCGGCTGATCCAGAGGAGAGATTTCATTGGGGTTTTTTAGGAGCTACCCCTAATCCCATTCCTGGAATAAGGAATTGCTAGCTCCACAGAGGGTCACTCCCAGCCTCCCTCAGGGTTCATTTCTGGAGGGTCCCAGCTCAGGTATTCCTTTTGTGGAGGAATCTTCAGGAATTCCAAGCTTTTCCATTAGAAGGACAATTTTGGGAAGTTCTCAAGGAGCAGAACTTCGACTGTCACTTTTCCTAAGTGAGGATTCCCGTGTCCAATCCCCCATTCCCTCCCTCCATCCCTCCCTGAACCCCCACTGTTATTTTGAAGCAGAACAAAGTTTCTGATGGCAAGCAAAGAGCTGCCAGAGGGCCCTTCCACGCTTCCCGTGACAATAATTCCCTGCCCACCTCAGCCAGGATCAATCCATCCGTGGCTTTTCCTTCCCTGCAGCCCAGGGCAAGTGTGGAAGGAAAAATAAATAATTTGCGAGGGTCTGAGCAAAGCTCGGGATTATTCAGAGCTAAACTGCAGTGGATGAGGTGCCCCTGCCTGACGCTGCACTCCGAAGGCAGCAGGAAAACTTGGATGTGCAGCTTTTCCCGGAGCTCACGGAATCACAGCTGCTTCATTTGTGCTGTGACCAGGAAAAGCCATAAATAAATCATGTGCAGGATCCTTGCCTCCCCTCTTCCCGGATTTCCAGGATGCTGTGCTGGTACCGCATCCCTGCAGCCAGCCTGGATCCAGCCCCGTCCCTGGGGCCTCGAGCCCTGCGGAGCCGCTCCCGCTCCCTTTTCCCTCCCTCGCTCCCAGGAAAGCCCTGGAGAGCCACGTGCCCGGCTAATAACAGTCCCAGCCGCTGTAATTCCTCAGAAAATCAGGCGTTTGGGAAGGGTTATTGGAGCAGGAGCAGCTGCTCTGCGCCTTCGGAGCTGTGCCGAGGTTGTTGTGGTTCCCGAGCCCTGGACTGCCACAGGCTGGGATCGGGATCCCACGGGAGAAGCCCCGGCCTGGCACAGTCCCTCCCAAAGAGGTTGTTTATTTGCCATTTCCCTCGAGCTTTTCAGGCCGATTTCAAAGAGCAGGGCCCGGGGCGATTTTAAAGGCGTTGGATCATTTTTCCTGCAGGGAGAACGACAGCGCTGTTGGGGAAAGGGGGAAAGTTCCGTCCAGGCTTTATTGCCCAGCCAGGGGTTAAATCCTCGAGGATCCTCTCAGACCAAAAAACAAAACCCCGAGCTCGTGGCTGGATCACAAGTTTTTATGTAAATGAAGCCCAGAGCAGGTCCAGGGAGCAGTGAGGGATGGCGAGGAGTTCCCGGGTTTATTATTCATGGAGGAATCCAGCGGCAGCAGCGCCGTGCCCGGGGCTGGGAGCAGCGCTCGCTCCTGGCTCTGCTCACAAACCCCACGGAGGAGCCGGGCCAGCCCCAGGCTGGGGATCTTGCTCTGAGGATCAAAAATAAGGATTAGAGGAAGGAATTTCTGAAGAGGTTTCAGTTTGAAATCTCCCTCACCGTGCTGAGCTCCGCAGGGACATTCCCAGCACAAAAATCCCCGGAACAAGGACCTTTATTTCTCCTGGAAGGTGCAGTTGTTAGCGAGGTGACAATCTCCTTTTGCTGCCTTTCGCTCTCACACAGTGACAATAAATCGGAGCTTTCGGGGCTTTTTCCTCCGATAATTCCACCCGAATCCGGGCTGGATCCGCTCCCCGTGCCAGGAGCTCGGCTCTAGCCCGGGTTTTCCTTCACGGAAAGAGCCTTAGCCAGGAATTTCTCTCTCCCCACTCCAGCTCTATCATTTCAAAGTTTATTCCCAAGCTTTCACTCCGCGTTGTCCCCCGGCCGCGCTCCCCTTTGCCAGCCCCAAGCATCGGTGCTGCGGGACCAAATCCCAAATTCCAGCCCAAAACACACAGAGGGGGATGTGGGCAGGAAAAAAAAACAACCCATCCCAAAGAAATCCCCAGCCTGGGAAAGCCGGGAATGCGACTGAGCAGCTCCGGGATGCGGGAAAAAGGGGACAGAGCAACTTGATTTTTAAATTCCTGTGAAACCCCAGGACTGGGGGTGGAGGGAGGATTTGGGATTTGGGATTTCACTGAGCACGTGAATATTTTTGTGTGTTCCTTGTGTCCGGCTCGGGCGGGGAGGACTTGCTGCTGCTGGTGCCGAATTCCCGCTGGAAGCAGCCGCGATGAGCCGGGAAGTCATCGCAGCGTAATTGGGACTTTTTGTTTTGTTTTCTTCAAGGCAATAATTGCCCGCGCTCCCTGATTGTTCCGAGAGGGCAGGGAAAGCGTGACTGTGGAGGCAGCGCCGGGAACAAAGCTGGGCTGGGATTGATCCTCCAGGGAAAAGGGGCTCAGCCACGCTGGGCTGGGTGCTCCTCTGAAAGGAGTCCTTTTTTTTTTTTTTTTTTTATTAATAGAAATGCCAGTTAATTTGATTTATAATCCGGAGTGTTAATGGAAGAGAATCATAAAGCAGCCAGCTCGGGCAGCTCGCCGAGTGCCGTGCGGCTCCTCCTTAATTAGCCCCGAGCTGCCGGACAATTCCGAGCCCTGAACCCCCCAAAATCCAACCCCGCTCTGTCCAGCACCCAACCCAAAGTTTTGCTTTCCGATGCTCAGAACCCTCTGTTGTGGCGGTTTGGGGTTGGTGTTTTTTTTTTTTTTTCTCGGAAATTTTATTTTTATTTTCTTTTCTTCCCAGCACGGCGGCTGCCAGAAGCCAGCAATGAGCAATGTTTGAAGGGGCAAAAGCGCTGGCTGTAAATGTGCACAATATTCCACATTATATACATGTCACTCCCGAGCACCGCTGGAACGAGGCAGTGTCAAATCTGGATGACAGATTGAGGTGAAAGCTGGGAAGGGAGAGCCTGCGAAGGAGCAGCCCTGACTGAGGCAGGCACCCTATAGAATTTATCCTGCAGGCTATGGGGAACCGCTTCCGCCGCACAAAGCGCTGCGAGAGGGATAATTGTCACTAATTTGGGGCTGGGCAGCCGCCGGTCTCACAATGCCACCTAGTGCTGCTGGCCCGGGTGACCCTAAAAGCGGGACCGGCCCCAGGTCCCCAGAGCCCGGCCCCGACCCCAAAAACCGGACCGGCCCCAGGTCCCGGCCCCGACCCCAAAAACCGGACCGGCCCCAGGTCCCCGGAGCC
>NW_024581135.1:972239-982657 GCF_017639235.1 Corvus kubaryi
CCCGGCCCCGACCCCAAAAACCGGACCGGCCCCAGGTCCCCGGAGCCCGGCGCCGACCCCAAAAACCGGACTGGCCCCAGGTCCCCAGAGCCCGGCGCCGACCCCAAAAACCGGACCGGCCCCAAAAAGCTTCCCTGAGCTGGGATGAAACCTCCTCCCGCCACAAAGTTGTTGGAAAGCTGCTCTGGGGGGAGGTTCCGGCCGTTCCCATGGCAAGGTCGTGCCCTTGAGGGCCGGGCTGGGGGATTGGGGATTCCCGAGACTGGGAGGCTCCAAGGGAGGGATAATGAGGGGTCAGGTGTGGTGTGGTGTGAGGGGTCAGGGGTGAGGGGTCAGGTGTGGTTGGGGTGTGAGGGGTTGGGGGTGGTTGGGGTGGGGGCTCGCAGCCCTGTGTGTGCACACGTGGGGGTTTGGCAGGTTTGTTTGGGGCTGGAAGGAAGGAACTAGCACAGCAATGAGGAAAAGCAGGCTGCAGTCCCAGAGCTGCATGGGGCCGGGCAACTTTGCTTTATATTTATAATTATTTTTTTAAAATTATCTGATTTCACCTTTTTTTTTTTTTTTTTAATTTGCTCCCACTCAGTGCGAACAATTTTATGATAAAACATCCAGGCTCCACAGAGCTGGAAAGCCAGGAATGAGCTCCCTTGGGAGATGGAGAAGAAGCTCCTGGTCACTCTGGTGAGAAGGATCATTAACACCCATCCCTGGGTCAGCAAATTCCAGAGGAATATTCCCAGAGTGAACCTGGGTGCAGGTGGGAGCCAGGATCTTGGACATCCAGGACATCCAGGGCCAACCATCTCCTTACTCCAGGGTGGATGTTGGGAGCAGAGCTCCCAGTCCAGCATTGAGACTCCAAGCTTTCAATCATTTTTTAAATTTCAGTTTTTAACAGAACTCCTGATACTCCAAAGCCTTGAAAATCTGGAAAATAACTTTGGATTTGTTTGGATTTTTAGTGTGAGTTTGGGGGGTTTTTGCCTAAATCTGTTGTATCTGAAGCAAATACTCCATCAGAAATACATCAGTGATCTCGGGAAGGGCTTTACATCCCAACTTTCCCATATGGAGGGAACAGGGGAAGTTATTGGGGTTTTTTTGGTGTTGTTTCCCTCTCCCTGCACATTTTGGGCCTGGGACAAAAATCCATGGATGCTCCAGGATTGGGGAGCCGAGCTGGGCAGCTTGGAGGCTTTTCCTGGGAAATCTGCCTGGCTTTTGTCAGAAAGAGCAACAAAAAACCAGCAGGTCCTTAGAGCTCATTTTTATCCCACCCAGCTGGCATTTTCTATTGGAAAAAACGATCCATTTAAAAAATAATAATTAAAAATCTGATGAGTCCTGTAAATATCAGCAGTTCCTGAGCTCCCTCAGAATTCCTGCTGCCCGTGTGTGTCCATGTGCTGCTGCCGAGCTCCAGCGGTGGAAATTGGGGGAATCATCCTCCCAGAAGGGAAGTGGCTGCATCCAGCCCCTCTCCTGGAGCCCTCCCGCAGGGCAGCTCCCGCCCAGTGCATGGCACTGAGATTTAAAAGGATGTCCCCGGCAGGAATAAATCCTGGCCTCTCTGAATCCATCCCAGGGTGGTTTTGGGGAGGTCTGGAGATGTTTTAGAGCCAGAGATTTTTTGGAGGAGCTGGGAAGAGCCAGGGTTTGTGCTGTTATTTTTTATTATTTTATGGAGAACTCGGAGAGGGGGAGCCTGGGTAGAGGAAGGATCATCAAATCCCAGACTGGTTTGGGGTGGAAAGGATGTGAAGGATCATCCCATCCCACCCCTGCCATGGGCAGGGACACCTCCCACTGTCCCAGGCTGCTCCCAGCCCCAATGTCCAGCCTGGCCTTGGGCACTGCCAGGGATCCAGGGGCAGCCCCAGCTGCTCTGGGCACCCTGTGCCAGGGCCTGCCCACCCTCCCAGGGAACAATTCCTGCCCAATATCCCATCCATCCCTGTGAATTTACTGTTTGCTGCAGGTCCATGGATTTACAGGTTCCTGGGGTCTCTAGAGCCGAGTTTCCCCCCTCACACCCTCTTTGTGGTGGACACCAGCTGTCGATTGTCCTGTCTGCAGTGCCAGGGCAGCGGATCCAGGGAATTCCGTGTGCCCAGTGCTTGGAGAGCCAGATCTGTAATTCCTTCCTTTGGGATTGGAGTGATGCCCAGCGCAGGGTTCACGTGCCCAGGGTCAGGCTGTGCTGGGGAGGTCACTGTGGGACTGGAGTGGGCACTTCCCATGGAATGCTGCCCCTATCCCGGGCTATCTGCCGCTCTCCTGGGCACCCTGAGCTCCCTTCCCACTGTCCCTGTACTTCCCACTGTCTTGCCGTGTCCAGCCAACCCTTCACTTTCACGTCACCTCTCTGTCCCTCTCCAGGAGCTGTTCTTTTTTCCAGACTTTTTTCCATAGCAGTGTCCAGGGTCAGTAGGAGACTTCATGGACCAGTTCCCCTTGGATATTCCTTAGGTGCTGGCTGCTTTCCCCACCACATTTCCCTGCCTGGTTTAACCAATTCCAGGCACTTCCCTGCCTGCATCCATGGGCTCGTGGCCGGATGTATCTCCAACAGCTCCCAGTTTCAGGCACTCATCCTCCCTCTGTGTCTCCTTCCTGCTGCAGGCCCATAGAGGTGTGATCCAGGTGGGATTTCATGGAGTTACCAGGACAGGGAACGTCTCCTGCCCAGCACTGCATGGGCACGGAGGGAAAAGCGTTATTTAACTTTCAGGAGCACCCCGCTTTTGCCCTATAACGATATTCCTTCCTTGCCTCCATTAATCCCCACAAAACCGATCCTGAAGGACAGCTCGGGCTGGAGAGAGGGAGGGGGGCTGTGCCTGCAGCACCCAGCCCGCATTCCTGGAGCTGCAGCTCCATCTAGCCACGGCTCCGGGAGCGCGCTGGGATGCGGGATCTGGGCTATGGGATGCGGGATATGAAATACAGCCCCGGCATCCCAGCGCACCCCCGCCGCCATCCCCCTCCCTGCAGAGCTCATCGCCCGCTCCTCCCTGACTCCAAATGGCTGTAAGTAATCGAGATCCCCTTGGTTTAGTTCTTTTCCAACTTTACCCCTGTTTTCTGGAGCACCACGCTCTGCTCCGTCACAGGCTGGGGTAGGACCGAGCCGCTGCACTTTTCCCCTCCCAGTTCCACGGAATTTTAGAAGGAATTTCTCCCGGCCTGTGGGAAGAGGCGTTAAAAGCCTTTTTCCTCCCCATCACAAGGGCAGGGCCCAAGTCGTTATCAGCGATCGCTATCTCGTAGTGACGTAATTAACGCCTGTAATTAACGCCTGTAGCGGATCCCTGCAGCCCTTACATGCAGCTATATCCCCTAAACCCCTGTATTTATTGGGTGCTGCTCCTGGCAAGGGGTACAAGGAGAGTTTGACCCCTCTGAGCCCTGGATCTGGCTCGGAACTCCCTTTCCCCCGTGGAATAACCACGGAAAGCCCAGCTCTGGGAGCCGCCGCCCCTTTCTGCGCATTAAATAATGGAATTCAGCTGGAATAGCAGTTCATTATCTGTGCTCGCTGCCTCTGTCACGGGCAGCTGATGGCAGCTGATTGCAGCGAGCTCAGCTCACTCATTAATTGCCGTTGATTAACAGAGTTTGATAGCACGGGAACCCTTTCTGCTGCTGGGTTTTGCTGCTTTCCAGCGGCTCTGGATCCCAGGAATGTGGGGAAATACCTCCCTCTAGTGCTGCCGGCCCGGGGTTGTCTGGAATTCAATATTCTTCCTCTGACAAGGCACAGAGCTTGATGCCGGCTGATTTGGAGGGGGCCGGGGATGGCTTTGGGGATTTCCTGGAGGGGCTGAGGCTCCTTTGGAGCGAAATCCTCGTCCTGAAAGGCCACGGGCAGCGAGGGATGCACGAGGGAGATGTCCGAGGAATATGGGATGGCAGCAGGGAGGGAATTGCTGTTCTGCTCCAGGTGAGCTGAGTTACAACTTAAAGGTTTCCCAGACTTCTCCGGGAACCTTGGGGATGCAGCTGGGAGGAGACACAGGGCTGGCCCAGAGCACCCCCAGGCTCTGGTGGGCTCCCAGTTCCCCTGGAAGTGGAGCCCACCCAGGCACTCCTCAGCCCCACCAGCCCTGGAGCAGCCTCCCCATGGGGGGACACGGGGCTCTCCCAAATTTCCATCCAGTTCTGGATGGAAGCAACCCCTGAAAATCCAGCCCAGCCCCTCCTCATCACCCAGAGCTGGTGCTCAACATCCCACACCCAGAACTGCTCCCAAGGCTCTGGGGTATTCATCAGAACACTCTAATACCTGGGGGAATCGGGGAAAACTGGGAAGGAGGTGCTCATGGATGCAGAGTGATGGTTTCTGCCATTAATTCCCAAAGTTATTCCTCATACAGCATGAGAAGCTTTGCTCTGGCAGCACTCTACTGAAGTGTCTCGAATGTGCATTTAATTTGGATTTAATAACACCATTTTTCCCTCAGAAAACTCCGTCAATTATTGAAAGTATTTCTTGAGGTTTAGCAATTATTTAAGAGGTACATTTACAGTAAAGTAATTAACTCAAATGGCTTCGTGGTGGAAACGGTGTATTTCAAACAAATTTCAATATTTGTTCGCTGGAGAAAATATTTTCTCCTGCTCTAGTTTGATCATCTCCAGGCATTGTCTGGGAAAGGTTTTAGTCTCAGCAACTTGCTGGGGAGTTTTGGGAGTCTTGGGGATGTGAGAGCAGGAAACACTTTTAGAGGTGGGACCGGCTCCAGCTGTATCCAGCCACTCATGGATTCTTCCTAAGCTGCTTGTTGGGTTTTCCTTAAAGAAAAAAATCAGTTGCAGGAGAAAATCAGGGAATCCTCAACTGGTCCCATCCCACCCCTGCCATGGCAGGGACACCTCCCACTGTCCCAGGCTGCTCCCAGCCCCAATGTCCAGCCTGGCCTTGGGCACTGCCAGGGATCCAGGGGCAGCCCCAGCTGCTCTGGGCACCCTGTGCCAGGGCCTCCACACCCTCCCAGGGAACAATTCCTGCCCAATCTCCCATCCATCCCTGCCCTCTGGCACTGGGAAGCCACTCCCTGGCTCCTGTCCCTCCAGGCCTTGTCCCCAGTCCCTCTCCAGCTCTCCTGGAGCCCCTTCAGGCCCTGCCAGGGGCTCTGAGCTCTCCCTGTGTCCTTCCCTTCTCCAGGGGAACATTCCCAGCTCTCTCAGCCTGGCTCCAGAGGGCTCCAGCCCTGGGAGCAGCTCTGTGGCTCCTCTGGACTCTCTCCACACCCTGCTGCTGGATACCCCAAGGCTGAGGGCAGTTGGGGTCTCACAGGTCCCCACCCTCCATCCCTTGGGCCCCTCTGTGCACTTTGTCTCCTCTTTCTCTCGCTCTCTCACCATTCCATGATCCCATTTTTCCCCTGCACATTCCCATCTCCTCTCCTGTCCCTCTCCATTGGCAGTGGCACAGGACAGGGAAAGGGGCAGGGCTCTGCTGGCTGCTGGAAAAGGAACCAAAACCTTGAATTTGTTTAATGCCAACAGGAATCACCTGGGGGCTGAGCCCTCAGCAGGCCCTGGGTGAAGGGAGGCAGGAGGGGAGAGGCCCCTGGGGAAGCAGCTGATGCCTTAAGAGGCCTCCTAGACACAGAGGCTGGACAGGAGTAAAAGAATAAAATAGGGATTTATTGGAAAGGACTTCAAAGGTACCCCCTGGGAGCCACAATGGACTCCAAGGTGGACGGCAGGTCACTCCTTCACACCTTTATAGGTTTGGTTCGTTTGCATAGCAGGGTTAATTCTCCAATTAAAGCTTCAGTTAATGATGTCATTTCCCCTCCGCTGGACCCCCTTAGAAGCTCTTTGGATTCTACTTTTTGGGGCTAGGATGGTCTGGGTGACCTTGGAGAGCCGGCCTGGAGAGGCTTTGTTATGTCTGCCCAGCAGAAGTGGGCAGGAGTTAGCAAGCGACAAGAAACCTCAGAGCTACACTCTAAGCAGTACAGAATCAGCAAAATAGAAAAGCTAAAACCCAGGCATCACAGCCAGCAAGTGACCTCTGAGGGACATTAAAATCACCCCAGCACATGGGGGCAGGGACATCCCTACATTTGTGACTGTCCCCACTATTCCTCCTTCTGCCCTGAATGAACTCCTCTCCTCTGTCCTCCTCCTCCTCCTCCTGGCGTGGTCACTCTCACAGCATCTTCTGCTCGTTCAGAAGAAACTTTTCAGCCAGAATTAAAATGGGTGCCCAGGAAATTGTCACCAAAACTGCCTCAAGCTCTCACCAAAACTGCCTCAAGCTGCATGGATGGGAATGCTGAGCTCCCAGCTGGAATGACTGACGTCCAGAGCTCAGGTGTGCGCGTGGGACAAGCAGGTGAGGGAACTCATCATTCCCTTTGGAATGAGGGCTGGGATGTCACAGGTGGCACGAGCTGACTGTAAAGCACAAGGAATCCATGCCCAGGGATTCCCAGGAGCCGGAGGATAAAGCAAACCTGGGATGAGGCCTGCAGGAGCCGCCTGGCAGAGGCCACAAAGAATTCCCAGTCCACGGGAATGGTGTTGGATGCAGGTAAGGGGACAGCACTGAGGGGCACTGGGGGCTGAGCCCACCCACCACCCATTCCCAGCCTGCTGGGAATCGCCTTCCCTTGGCCAAAAATGTGGCAAAGCTCTGGAATTATCTTTGTCCGTGCTGGCAGCAATCCCAGGAGTGTTCCTGAGGGGAATGTGCCTGGGACAGGGCACCAGGAGCACAAACCGGGCCCTGCAGACCAGCACTGGGCCATTTTCCTGCACCGGGTTTGTAGGAAAACTCATTTGTGGGGATATTCCTGCCTGGGAATGGATGGATTTGCTCAGAGCAGTGGAAGAAACACGAGCAGAGTTGGGACAAACCCCTTGTTCAAGGCTTCCCTGGAAAATGTTGCATTATAAAGTCAGGGAAGTGTTAAGGTTGGAAAAGACCTTTAAGGTCATCAAGGTCAAGCATCAACCACAGCGTTCACCACTGACCCGCGTCCCCAAGTGCCACATCCACATATTTCCTGGGTATTTCCAGGGATGAGGGCTCCCCCACTGCCTTCCAACGCTTTACAAAACCCTTTCCATGAAAAAGTCTTTCCTAATATCCACCCTAAACCCCCCAGGCACAACCTGAGGCCATTATTCACCCAGGGCTGAACAACTGCGCTCAGAGTAGCCAGCACCTCGATTCCCAAAGGCTCTTCCCAGATTTTCTTGAGTGATGTTTTATGTGGATCTGAGCTGCCTCTGCACAGGTTCCAAGCTCCATTCCTGGGCTTCCAGCTGTGCTGCTGGCCCGGGAGCAGCCCCTGGCATTGCTGCTGCCTCCCAGAGAGATTCCCTTCGGTGCTTGTTTGCAATACTGGCTGCTGGACCTTTCTTTCCGTCCAGAACTTTGTTTCTCCCAGCAGGAATCTCCGTGGGCTTGCTCGGGATGAGTTCCAGAGGAAATTCCATCCCTGGAGGTGTCCCAGGCCAGGCTGGACGGTGACTCCAGGGTGTCCCCTCCCTGCATCCCACTGAGGGGAGCTCTAATCCCAGCGATGAGCCCCGAGCCTGGCAAGGGATTTTTTTATCCGCATTATTTCTTGTGGCAATAGGACGAGGGTTGATGGTCTGAAAGTGCCAGAGGGCAGGGATGGGTGGGATATTGGGAAGGAATTCCTGCCTGGGAGGGTGGGGAGGGGCTGGGCTGGAATTCCCAGAGCAGCTGTGGCTGCCCCTGGATCCCTGGCAGTGCCCAAGGCCAGGCTGGACATTGGGGCTGGAGCAGCCTGGGACAGTGGGAGGTGTCCCTGGAGTGGCACTGGATAATTCCTAAATGTCCCATCCCCCCCAAACCATTCTGTGCCCTGCAATCATTTCTGTAAATCCTTGGTGCTTGGGCTTGTTCTGTTGGTCCTTGGGTAGCAGAAATGGAATTGTTTGCAGGGTTTTTCCTCGCAGGATTTAAATAATTCCCAAATTCGCTGCCTTAGCAGGGACATGGGTCCCTCGGTGTCCCTCCCAGCACCACGAGCGTGCTGTGACGGTGAGCGTTGAAATCCTGGGGGAGCAAACCCGGCCAACACCCCTGGATGCCCACAATTCCAGCAGCCCGTGACGTCACAGAACAAATTCCAGCAGCCTTCAGCATTGTGGAGCTCCGGGAAGGTGTTCAGGGAAGGCTTTAGATAAGGGCTGGGGGAGATAACAGCGGAAAGGTCAGAAATGGGGTTGGCAAGGAACGTCAAGGGGCCGGGGTGGCAGAGCTGTGCCCTGGCTGGGGGCCGGCTCAGCGTCCTTGTGGGGTGACTTCTGCCCACTGCCAGGGCTGGCACAGAGCCCGTGGGATGTGAAACGGGATTGGGAACACAGCAGCAAGCAGCAAACACACAGTGACCCTGTGATTGTGGCCCCACAGCTGCCCACAGCCGCTTTTGTATAGAATATATCGGGATTTATACAGACACGGGATCCTGATGGGTCAGAGCAGGTTAGGAAATGCCAAGATAAATTATCCTGGTGCTCCCAGGGCTTGGCACTGCCTGCAGTTCCAGGCTCTCCTGTTATCTCTGTGCCCTTATCAGCTGTCCCCCTTATCATGGGGGAACATGGGCCTGGCAGTGCTTGGCCAGTGTCAGGTCATCTCTCCTGGCCTTTGGCTGAAGGGGACGGGGCTCAGAAACTGTCCCATTCCTTGTGGGAATCTCCTGGATTTATCCAGCCCTTCCAGAGGGTCTGTGCAGGCTGCATGTGGGGCTGGGATTCTCCTGGGCTGGGTCAAGCAGCCGGAGCTCCAGGGGGGTAACAGAGCTGGGAATTCTGTGCCAGATCCCAGCCTTGGAAACCTGGTCCTGCTGGGGAACTCCTTGGCACAATTAACATTTCTAATGGTTGTAGTTGAAAGTTACATTTGTTCTGCTGGAACAACTTCAAAACGGCACATTCCTCCCTCTGGGTCTTCACATGTCCTAAAAATGGGATATTTGTTCTACAGGGTCTCTCCAGGGAGAGCTCCGAGCCCCTGGCAGGGCCTGAAGGGGCTCCAGGAGAGCTGGAGAGGGACTGGGGACAAGGCCTGGAGGGACAGGACACAGGGAATGGCTTCCCAGTGCCAGAGGGCAGGGATGGATTGGGAGATTGGGAAGGAATTGTTCCCTGGGAGGGTGGGCAGGCCCTGGCACAGGGTGCCCAGAGCAGCTGGGGCTGCCCCTGGATCCCTGGCAGTGCCCAAGGCCAGGCTGGACATTGGGGCTGGGAGCAGCCTGGGACAGTGGGAGGGGGTGGATCGGTATGATCTTGAAGATCACTTCAAACGAAACCAGTCTGTGATTCCAGGTTTTACAAATGCAAGAACAGTTTTTGTTCTCTGAAATTTAAATTTTAGTTTTTGTTGACTCCAGCTGGACTTGGCCCCATCAAGGCCCTCTGCTCTCACCCGGGCCTGTCTGAGGGGTGCAAGCCACATTGAACCCCAGGTAACACCTTTCTTTTAGGGCTGCCTTCTAGTTCTGAATTTCCAGTTCTCATTTGAAATTTGAAAATAGTTTTGCTCTTCTGGAGGCACAAAAACAAGCCCAGGGAATGCCACCCCATTCCCAGAGCACCCTGCTGGCAGCCCAAGGTGGCAAAAAGCATCATGCTGAGCAAATCTTCCCTGGAAGTGCCTTGTTCCTAAGGTGGGGTTTGCTTCTGGAGTATCTGATTTATCCCACGTTAAAGATTAATTTTTCCTTCTTTATTTGATGGAATTCCAGCAGGCTCTGCGTCTCCTGCGTTTTCTGGCAGCTCCCTTATCTGAGCTGCTCCAGAGCAGTTCTCCAACGATTTGTGGGCATCACGTGCCTCGCTGCCAGACTATTCCTGGATCCTTATCCATGGACAGCAGCTCCCTGCTCCGAGGGCAGCCGCAGCCGGGGTGGCAGCGGATGAGTGGCAGGGACGGGTACGGCAGAGGTGCCAAGGGAGTCAGGATCATCCCAAAGGCCCAGCAGGGGTTCCCAGCAGGAGATTTTATGTCCTTGGGGCCATTTCTTCCATGTGGGATCTGTGTCCCGGTGTGGGAATATCCATGGGATGAACCTCATCCATCAGCTGATGAACCTCAACCCCAGCTCCGCTTTCCTGAATCCTTTGGGACTTTCCAGCGCCTCTCCAAAAGGAATTTTATGGGGAATGGAGTCCTTGCCTCCTCTGCCCTCAAGCCCAGCCTCCATAGAAGGCTGCTCCAGCTTCCATCCCCCCTTCCCTGGGCAATCCAGCCCCCCTTCCCTGGGCAATCCAGCCCCCCTTTCCCAGGGAATCCAGCCCCCCTTTCCCAGGGAATCCATCCCCCCTTCCCTGGGCAATCCAGCCCCCCTTTCCCAGGGAATCCATCCTCCCTTCCCTGGGCAATCCAGCCCCCCTTTCCCAGGGAATCCAGCCCCCCTTTCCCA
>NW_024581135.1:982757-1013659 GCF_017639235.1 Corvus kubaryi
CCCTTCCCCAGGGAACCCAGCCCCCCTTTCCCAGGGCATCCAGCCCCCCTTTCCCAGGGCATCCAGCCCCCCTTCCCTGGGCATCCAGCCCCCCTTCCCTGGGGAACCCAGAGGTCCTGGGTGTGGCACAGTCCCCTCCACTCTCCAAGGGGCTCTCCAGCCCCTTCACCCCAAAAGCAGGAGCTTCCCCTTGGAAGCTGTTGCAGTCTCAGAGGGCATTTTAAGGTGGATCCTTTGCTGGAAACCACCTTAATGTGTTGATTCTTAATAGGAAAACAGAAATCCTGGAGAGCAGTGCCCAGTTCATGGCACAATCCCGTCCCAGCTTCCTTATTCCAGGGCATGGCCCCATCTTGCTGGAATTCAGAGCAATCCATGATGGAAAAATGGCAGGAGCTGGCTTCCCAAAGACACCCAGCCACTGGCAGTGCTTTGGGATGTGGAAGCTGGGATGAGCCCATGGATGGGGCTGGCCAGTCCTTTCCCACTGGAAAAAGGATCCACAGCCATCCCTCTGCCAGGGAGGGGGAGGGAGGCAGAGCCAGCAGCTCAACCCAAAAAAATCCCCAGAATGCTGGGATTTGAGTCTATTTTGCAGTGTTGTAGTTCGCCAAATATAGTTTTCCTGTAGTGGGGAATATTGATGGATTTCATCTGACTGTGCCCAAAATAACCTCTCCAATGTGCTGAGCACGGATTTTCTCAGTCGGTGACTGGGGCAGGGATTTCACAGAGCCCCACTTTGAGTGTAGGAACTCAAAGCTCATCCCAATCCCACGGGCAGGGACACCTCCCACTCTCCCAGGTTGCTCCAACCATCCAGCCCGGCCTGGAGCACTCCCAGGCTGGGCCATCCACACCACTGGGGCCAGGAGCTGCTCCAGAAATCCCTCTGAATCCCAAGTTCTGTGGGAAGGACAAAAGGGCAGCAGCTCCAGCTCTATTTCTGTGCCACGAGGGTGGCAGATGGTGCTGCTTTTGTGCTTCCCACTCTCCCAATGTTTAATTACAGCCCAGAAATAGCTGCCTCCACGGTCAGCTGCTCCTCCAGCACGGTGGGACGACAAGGAAGAACAAAACTAGCTTTTTTTTTCCCTTTCCCTTCAGGAAAAAACTCCAATAATTGTGACAGAGCCTTTTCAGAGAGGAGGGTTCTGCCAGGTTTATGTTGTGCCCCGTTTTCCTCCAGCCACCTGGAAGATTTAGTGACAGTAAAAGGGCTGTTCCCTAACAGGAGTGTTTATTACACAGGAAAATTCCAGGTTTTCTGCCCTGGATCCCTGCCAGTGTCTGAGGCCAGGCTGGATGGGGCTTGGAGCAGCCTGGGACAGTGGAAGTTGTCCCTGCCCCTGGCAGGGGTGGCACTGGATGGGATTGAATGTCCCTCCCATCCCAACCCATTCCATGATTCTGGTTTGATGAGCCAATGGCTGGGCCTGTGCATCCCACCTGAAAATAATCCCAGTGGGAAAGGAGAGCGGCTGGATGTACACCCAGCCCTCAAACACCTCCCTGCTCTGCCTTCACCCCATAAAAAATGGGATCTCTCCCTTCTTGCCTGACCCTGTGAAGTCTCATTCCAACGAATCCACCACCAACAGCTTGGCTTTGGGAGTGAAAGCTGCAGCCTGGAACCTGATTTTGGGGGAAAATCCAAACTGAGAGCTTCCATGTGCTCCCAGCCATGGGAAAATACGGCTTTCCTCAGGGAAAACATGTTCCAAACCTGGGGACAGGGAGGAGCAGAGGGTGGGAGCAGATGCCAGGCCTGGGAGCAGGCAGAGGGCACGCAGCCCTGGAACATCCCGTGCTTGGATTCTGCTCCTCCTGCCTGGAACGCTTTGCCATGGGAAGGGAAAATCACTGTAATTAGGGAAATAACAGCCCAGGCTTGTGTGGGGACGCCTCAGCTCTGGCAGGAACCATCCCTGGGCTTCCTGGGGAGGCTCCTTTTCCAACGGGGAACTGCCCCGAGGTGCTGCAGGTAAAACAAGCAGCTCTTGCCCAAGGTGCTTCAGGGTAAAACAGGAAAGGTGAGGAAAAATGGGGGGGAAAGAATCTTAAATTCCGGTTAAACACGGAGCTAAATATCAAACTGATTTAAACCCAATGTGTCAGGTTTTCAAGCTGTTTATTTCTCCGTGTTTTTTTGGACAGGTGGAGGGAAAGAATCTGGAATTGGAATAAAACACAAAGCCAAGTATCCAAGTGATTTAAACACAAGATTTGACTTTTCATGCTCTGCCAGCTGTTTATTTCTCCATGCTTTTTGGACAGGTGAGGAGAAAGAATCTTAAATTTGAGTTAAACATGGAGCCAAATATGATTTAAACCCAAGATTTAAACTTTTCAGGATGTTTATTGCTCACCCATGTTTCCTGGAAAGCTGGGGAGAGAGAATCCTAAATTCAAGTTTAACACAAAGTCAACTATCCAACGGATTTAAATACAAGATTTAAGTTTTCAAGCTGTGCCAGCTGTTTATTTCTCCATGCTTTTTGGACAGCTGGGGAGAAAGAATCTGGAATTGGAGTTGAACACGGAGCCAAATATCCAAGAGATTTAAACCCAACATGTAAGGTTTTTAAAGTGTTTCATTCTCATCCCTGTTTTTTGGAAAGGTGGGGAGAATCTTAAATTCAAGTTTAGCACAGAGCCAAACATCCAAGTGATTTAAACCCAAGATTTTAGCTTTTCAAGCTGCTTATTCCTCAGGCAGGTGTAAATGTGAACCTTGCGTGAAGCAGCTGTAAAATTTGGGCACAGTTGTGTAAAATCCAGGCCCAGTTGTGTAAAATTCGGGCCCAGTCGTGTAAAATTCGGGCCCAGGTGTGTAAAATCCAGGCCCAGCTGTCTAAAATTTGGGAACAGCTGTGTAAAATTCAGGCCCAGCTGTATAAAATTCAGGCACAGTTGTGTAAGATCCGAGCCCAGGTTGTGCCATGGGGCCAGGGCTTGGCACAGCCAACACCTGCTCACACCGGGGGCCAGGGATGTCCCAAAGGTGACACTTTGGTCCCCAGCCCTTGTTTTTGGTGACACCAGAGCCAACCCCTCGTGTTTCAGAGCTGGGAAAGGTTGCTGAGAGCAGGGACTGGAGAGAGGGAGCTTTGCACTTTCCTGGGAATGTGCCCTGAGCCGGGAACTGTGGCAGGTGATTGTGGAGTTTGTGTGAGTGAGTTCCCCTGCGTTCCTTAGAGGATCCAAACCTGGAATGAAAATGACTTCATTGCAGTTCCTGGGTGGGTTGAGTTGGGTTTTCTGTGTGTGGCTGCAGGCAGGGAGAGAACGTTTGCTGGGGGAGAGGAGCAGGAGGCAGGACACGGCTGGGAGCCCGCGGGCACCGCCGTGTGCTGTGCAGAATCAGGGAATGCCAGAATCCCAGGATGGTCTGGGTGGGAAGGGATCCTAAATCCCATCCAGTGCCACCCCTGCCATGGGCTGGGACACCTCTCACCATCCCAGGGTGCTCCAAGCCCCGTCCAACCTGGCTTTGGGCACTGCCAGGGATCCAGGGGCAGCCACAGCTCTCTGAGAATTCCATTCCAGCCCCTCCTCACCCTCCCAGCCAGGAATTCCTTCCCAATATCCCATCCATCCATCTAAGGATGGAGTGTGAGTTCATGGATGCTGCTCACAGCCCAGCAAAACAAATTGCCCTAATTAGTTGATCAGCCCTAATCAATACCCAACCTGTGGTTATCAACTGTAGATTAATGATGGGAATTTCCATCCCAGGCTGGAATCTGTGCCCATAAATCAGAGGGAGCATCTGGCTGCCTTTACAATATTGACCCACTTATATAATTTTGTGTTTTCCATAAATCTCCAGGATTTATTTGGTCTCCTCCCTTTGCTGTTTCCTTGCCATGGAGTTTTTTTCAGCCTTCAGAATCTTGGAGCAGCTGGTGCTTGGCTGACTTTGGGACCATCGTTTTCCGTGCTGAGATAATTCCCTCCTGTTCCAGGAGAGGATCCACTCTGGCCTGGGGCTGCTGCAGAGGGAGGGGTTTATTGGAATATTGTGAGGGATCACAGGAATTACTCCCCAGGGAGGGAGAGACAAATAATCCAGAGTCATATGGAATGAAATAATGGAACGGTTGGGTGGGAAGGGATTTAAATCCCATCCCATTCCCACCCTGCCATGGCAGGGACACCTCCCACTATCCCAGGTGAATCCAAGCCCCAATGTCCAGCCTGGCCTTGGGCACTGCCAGGGATCCAGGGGCAGCCACAGCTGCTCTGGGAATTCCAGCCCAGACCCTCCCCACCCTCCCAGCCAGCAATTCCCAATTCCCAATCTCCCATCCATCCCTGCCCTCTGGCACTGGGAAGCCATTCCCTGTGTCCTGTCCCTCCAGGCCTTGTCCCCAGTCCCTCTCCAGCTCTCCTGGAGCCCCTTTAGGCCCTGCCAGGGGCTCGGAGCTCTCCCTGTGTCCTTCCCTTCTCCAGGGGAACATTCCCAGCTCTCCCAGCCTGTCTCTGTGGGAGATGCTCCAATTCCCTCAGCAATGGCACAATGTTATTCCATGTGAATATGGAATTTTCCTGTTATTCAGCAGCGCTATCTCTCCTTGATTGGGATTTGATTGATTATTGCTTTTCCTCGGAGAAATCCTATTAATTGCCTCATTAGCATAATTTGGAATGCTAATTGGTGTCGTGTCCAGATTGGAAGGCACAGCCCCAGCCTGGCCCTGGAACGCTGCCAGGCAGAGGGATCTGCTGCCAGCAGAGACAGCAGGGCACAGGCTGTTTTGGTTGAAGGAAAAGAGCCTGGATCTGGTATTTTCCAGGGAAAACGAGCTTCCAGTTGCTGTCCCCAGTACTCACTGAGCCGGGTTTAGCACCAGGCCGGCTGATGGCTTAGGCCTGGCCGTGGCTCTCTGGCTCTGGCGTCAATGACACCCCGTGCAAAGGGCAATGGGATCGTCAGGGATGATCCTGCTCCTTGAATAGATCCCACTGATGGCAGGGAATGCTGTGGAACACATGGATTATCCCAGTCCAAGGAAAATGTGTTTTCTGTGCTTTCCGTGACCCTGCTGCTCATCAGAGGGAGGCAAGGCCAGACCTGCTGGTGTTGTACTGTACAGCCACAACGGGGCTGAGGAGGACACTCCAATATTTAAATTATGGATTTCACTTTGGATAGGGTTTGGGAGGGCTCCCCATCCCTGGCAGTGTCCCAGGCCAGGTTGGACACTGGGGCTTGGAGCAGCCTGGGACAATGGGAGGTGTCCCTGCCCATGGCAGGGGTGGGATAGGATGGGTTTTAAGGTCCTTCCCAGCCCAACCCATCCTGAGGTTTTCGGATTCTATGGAATGTGTCTGGCTCGATTTTCCACTGCTTATTTTAGATTTTGGTGGGACTGACCTCTAAATCCAGCTGGGGACTGAGAAAAACACCTGGAACAATTTTCCTTCCATTTTCAGCCATGTTCTCTCCTAAATTTCTTGAAATCTCAGGAAATATTTCAAGAGGAGAGGGAGCAAACCACCAGCAGTCAATCTCCTTCCTCTGGAAAAGGATGCTGAGGTTGGAGAAAATGGAGTGAAGGAAATCCCAGGAATCTGGGGCACCAGGGATTCATTCCCTTTGGAAAACTAGTCATCCCTCGGCCTCTGAAATTGGAGAATCACTTCCCTGCTGGGATGGCACAGGGACACCACGGTGAGGTTGGAAGGGATCACCTTGCACAGCTCCCTGGGGAAGCTGGGCCCTGCAGTTCCCAGTTTTTGGAAGGAAAGCTGCTGGAGTGTTACAGGGCCACGCCCAGCACGTCCTGGCAGGGGATGCTCCACACAGGAATTCCCTCTTCCACAGCCCCTGGAGTCACAGATTCCAGACCAGCTCCACACAGGAATTCCCTCTTCCACAGCCCTTGGAGTGTTACAGATTCCAGACAAGCTCCACACAGGAATTTCCTCTTCCACAGCCCTTGGAGTGTTACAGATTCCAGACCAGCTCCACACAGGAATTCCCTCTCCACAACCCTGGGAGCGTTACAGATTCCAGACAAGCTCCACACAGGAATTCCCTCTTCCACAGCCCCTGGAGTCACAGATTCCAGACCAGCTCCACACAGGAATTCCCTCTCCACAGCCCTTGGAGTCACAGATTCCAGAGAAGCCTTGGAGAGGTCCAAGGCTAATGGAGAAGTGAAATATGGGATGTGTCAGGAATTTAATTAAAGAGAGAATGATTCCAGTCCCTCAGCTCGTTTAAACCAGAGCTCAGGAGGGTCTTCTCTCATCACAGGTAATTATCCAAGCATTCCCTGCTCCCATTCCCAAGGAAGAGCAGAGTGAGCTCATCCATCACCTGGTTAATGCCAGGGTTTGTGGTAAACAGGAACAAGGCGTCAGCAGGTGAAGTGTGATTGGGATCTTCTCAGCTCCCTCAGCACCAGAGGAGCCTTTCCCAAACCTATCCCAAGAGGTGTTTCAAAGCAGAAATATTTTAAAATATTAACTAATTAATAATAAAATTTAATTAAATAATTGGATAATTAATTTAATTTCATTTTAATCATTAAATAATTGAATCATTATCTCCTCCCAGGGCAGAGAGGAAGAACAAACCCTTCTGTGGCACAGACAAAAAACCAATAATTCCCTGAGGCTTCCCAAGCCCTGGGTGCTGTCCTCGTCCTCTCCAGGGGTCAGAGCTGGGGACTCACCCAGGCTGAACCTCCTCAGGGGTGATGAATCCCCAGCACCTGCGCCGTGAATCCTCAGGGAAGCACTGGAGAGGGAAAACCGGGCAGAGCACGGCTGCTGCTCCTGGCAAAGGGCACCTGGAAGCTGTGCCAGGGCCTTGGGGCTCAGCCACAGCAGCCCCAGAGTGCTCCAGGAGGGCACAATTCTTGTGCTGGCAGCTTTCATCAGACAAGGTTTGCTTTGGGTCCTTTTCCTCCCCATTTTGGTGCAGAAAAAGCCCAATTAAAGTGGCCTAAAAAACCCAATTAAAAGTGCAGAGAAAGGCCAATTAAAGGGGCAGAGAAAGCCAATTAAGGTGCACAAAAAGCCCCATTGAAGTTGCCGTCAAACATGGCTGGCAGGTTGCCTTCCCTGCCCATGGAGGGGATGGAATGGGATCGGCTTTAAGGTCCCTTCCAACCCAATCCCGTCTGGGATACGATCACAAAAAGGGTCCTTAAACCCTGCAGCTGCATCCCGGGTGTGGAAGAGGTGGGAATGCAGCAGCAGGTCTGGCATGGGCTGGGATCCCCAAGGTTCTCCCTCACCTCCTGCCCACCCTGTGCCTCGGACGAGGGGTGTCCAGTGGGACCCTCAACGTCCCAGTCCCAGCAGCTCTGGGATCTCCACCCCAGGCAGGGCAGTTCCAGGGGGGCTGCAGCTCCTGGAGAATCCACCCTGGGACCCAGCACCCCAAGCTGGGCTGGATCCCTGGATCCCAATCCCACAGGAGGCTCTGGATGCAGCAGCTCCTGCCCCAAACCCGCTGGGCTGTGGGGCTGAGCTCGGCAGCTCCAGAGGAACAGGGATACATTTTGAGTGGGAATAATCTGCATGATGAATGGAGGAACACGTCACGCCAGCCCTACACGGAAAGGCACTCACGGTGCTGCTCTCCAGAGGGTGTTGGAGGGAACAGGACTTCGTTCCTCTCTCCATGATTCATCCATATGCAAAGCCCCTCTGTGGAGGTAAAAACCTTTTATGCTCATCCATAGAAAACGAGGAAAGAGTTATAAATACTTAACGGTATTTAGATCTCTCACAAGTGCGTGCTTTAGCTCTTCTTAGGGCTGGAATTGTCTCCTGCCGGGCCTCTCCCAGCCTGTTTGCCCTGGAGAACGGGAACTGCACTTGGAGACATGGATGCATTTAATGAATAAGTTGTCAGCTCGAAAGGAGCGCTCAGAAGGTTGTTAAATCCGTGTATCCAGACCGAGGGGCGGGCAGGAGAGGGGTGGTGCTGGAACAGCTGAGTCACCCAGGAGCATTTTATGGGGTAGAGCGAAGCTACGGCCCAGCAGGGAAAGGATGCCAGCAGAACTGCAAACCCCTTCCCTGCCTGCATGCAAAGGTGGAGTTCAGAAATCAGCTCCCCACAACAGGAGAGGTGTTTCAGGGCCTCTCCTAGACAAAAGAGTAGGAATGGCATCTCTAAGGTCATTCCCAACCCAAAGCATTCCGGGATTCCCGGAGTCTGAGTGGCAGTGGTTGATTCCAACCGGGATGGTTCGTTCTAGAACACTCTGAGTGCCAATGTGTGCCCAGGCTGCTAGCGCAGACCTCGAAGCCAGGCTCTCCACGTCCCCAGGTGCCACGTCCCATGGCTCCGGAGCCCCTGCAGGGGTGGGGGACAGTCCCCTGTCACCAGGGAGGTCACTGCACCGGGCTCTGGCCCTGCCTGCAGCCAGCCTCAAACACTGGGACAGCTCTTTGCAGCTCCTGTCTGAGCCGGTCCCCATCTCTCTGGATGGGGTGTGGGGTGCCAGGCTCCTGGCACGATCTCCCTGAGGCCGGGATGGGCCATCTGACTGCTTTGGGGACAGAACAAAGGGAGAACAGGGCAAAGGAAAATGATTTAGGATCGTGCAAAACCTGCCTGGGGAAGGGACAGCAGAGCTGCAGCAAGAGCACAGCCCCAAGCTGCTCCTGGGAGGCCATAAAACGGTTACAGCTCATTAGCTAATTGGCTGAAGTGCTAATTAGGAGCACCCTGCCCTGCTCCCGGTCAGGCCCAGTAGGAGCTGCCCTGGAAGGAGCAGTCTGGGATGGTTGGGCTCCCTGCAGGAATTGTCCTTGCTGCTGGTGTGGGGTGCCTGTGGGGTGCGGGGATGTGGCAGTGGGATTTTGGGAAGGGCTTTGGGTGGCTGGGGTGGGGCTGGCTGTGCTTGGCGTGGTTTGGAGCTGGGCGGGGTGGCTCAGGGTGGTCCCTGTGCAGCCGGGCTGCTCCCGGGGGCTGCCCCTGCCTCGGGAGGGCTCCTGCCCTTCCCACAGCACCGGGAGGGCTGGACGGGAGTGCCTGGGGAGGGATTGTGCTCCCGGGGCTCTGGGAGTGCCTGGGGACAGTGAAGGAGCTGCAAACCCAGAAATCCAGAATCCACCTGAGGATGTGACTCCCGTGGTGGCAGGTGCTGTGCAAATGTCCTAAATCCCTCCTGGATCCCAGGATCTCCTTTCGTGGCTCTCCCAGCTCCTCACCAGTTGAGATCAAACCCTGTAAATGGCTTTCTGCTCCCAGAAATGGCCCTGGGGGCTCGCTGGGGCGTGGAAGTGCTCAGGAGACTGAATTTCATTGGGGAAGTGGTGTTGGGGCTGAGAACTTGCAGTGCAGCTTGTCTGGCACTTGGCTGAGTGCAGGGGGGCAGAGCCTGCTCGCAACCCTGTTAAAGGGGGTTTGGGGTGATTCCTGGTGTGAACTGGAGCTCTAAAGGGAGCTGAAGGTGCTCTGACCCCGCAGCAGAGCCGGGAGGTTGGGTGGGAACGGGGCTAGGGTTGGCTTAGTGGAACACCTGCAGTGCTGAGGAAAGGATGTGGATCAGCCTTGGAGGGTTTTCCAGCCTTAAAGATTCCATGAAATGGTTTTTCTTGATGTGTTCAGGTATCCCAGGCTGGTTTGGGTGGGAAGAGACCCTAAAATCATCCAGTGCCACCCTGCCATGGGCAGGGACACCTCCCACTGTCCCAGGCTGCTCCCAGCCCCAGTGTCCAGCCTGGCCTTGGGCACTGCCAGGGATCCAGGGGCAGCCCCAGCTGCTCTGGGCACCCTGTGCCAGGGCCTGCCCACCTTCCCAGGGAAGGATTTCTCCCAGTTTTCCCAGTGCCCTTCCCACCCTGGGGGCACCGTGGCTGCAGGATCTGGTTTAGTGTTGTCAGCTCCTGCCTGGAGTGAGACTGATGCATCCACAGAACCCCATGGAAGCTCGGCTGCATTTTCCCCTCTTGCCTGGCTCGGATTTGTGTATCCTGGGCGCAGCTCTGTCCATTTTCCATCTCTTTGGATGGAATGTGCCTGTGCCAGGCTCCTGGCGCAGCTACCCTGGGCTGGGATAGGACTTCCAGCTGTTCTGGATAGAGAGGGAGAACCAGGCAAAGGAGCCTGAAGGGCGTAATTCCAAACCCTGGAGCGTTTCCAGCCTCTGGGACCAGATAAATGTCCTGTCCCTACAACTTCCCCATCCTGTGCTGACAAATTGCTCTATCTTCACACGCACAGCTCCCGAAAAATGGCAAAATCTCATTATTTTGTAGCATATGGAACCATTCCAAGGCAAAACAGCTTCTCTGGAATATTTGCTGCGATTCCCAGGTATAAGTGGAAGCCATAATTAGCAGGCTGGTGTGAGAACCCAAACACTCCTCAGGCTGGAGGAGATGCAATCTGCTGAAGTAGATTCTGATCCCATGGGATGCTCAGAGCTCCTGCACTGCAGCTGGAGCTGGATTTGCATCCCGAGCCGGGTGCTGGCAGCTCTGGCTCTGTAACTGTTTGGATTTGGATCCCTCCGTCCATCCTGGCCTGCAGGAGCTCGCCAGAGCAGCATCCCAGAGCTCCCGAGGGCTCTGAAGGTTTCCCCCAGGTGTTCCCTGTTTGCTGAGCCCTGTCCTGCTCACCCTGGGGTCATCTGAGATCAATGCAGAGAGGGGAGCTGGGAGGGGGAGCAGGCGCTGATTGGAGGCTGCATTTCCATGGAGTGCCCTGGAGTGGGAATAAAAGTCCTTTGGACAGTGTGCAGGCTTGGAAAACAAAGAGCAGAGCCCTCCTCCTCCATCTCCATGGAAATGCAGAGCTTTCCACCCTGTGTGCTTCACCGTTTAGGATCTCTGAGAGTCCTCGATATATTTGGGCTGTGGTTGATTTAACCCTGAAGGATTTAACCCTTTGGTGCTCCTGAGATACCAATATACACCGGGAATGATTTTCCTGCATTTAAATGGGAATTAGGGAGGGATTTTTCTGTTTCTGGAGCAGGATTTACTCCCTGGGTTTTAAGGTGCCCTTACAAGAACAGAGTCTTTGGGTTTGGATAAAGAAGAAACTGGGAAGGAATTGTTTCCTGGGGGGTGGGCAGGCCCTGGCACAGGGTGCCCAGAGCAGCTGTGGCTGCCCCTGGATCCCTGGCAGTGCCCAAGGCCAGGCTGGACACTGGGGCTGGGAGCAGCCTGGGACAGTGGGAGGTGTCCCTGCCCATGGCAGGGGTGGCACTGGATGAGCTTTAAGGTCCCTTCTACCCCAAACCATTTTATATTTCTGTTCTCTTCACCTCCAACCCCACTGTAAGCAGTGCCTGAAATGCGAGTTTCCCCCAGTGATTAACTCCGGACAGGGAATGTTGGCTACAAACACCTGGAGCTCCAGGCTGGCTCCTGGATTTTCTCCTGAACCAGGCCAGGTCCCATCAGCAGCCGCCTCGGGCCGGGCTTGCAGGGAGGGAGGAGCTCATTAGCAGCTGGGTAATTAAGAGGCTTTTGTGAGAGCAGCCCTTGGATCCCTCCTGGTGAGCAGCTCCTGCAGAAGCGGGAGGAAATGGGATCACTCCAAAGGGGGTCACTCAATCCAGAGAGGATTAGAGCGGGGTTAATGGCAGTTCTGGGGTTAATTGTGGATCCTTTTTGTAGTGAGCTCCACCACCACTGGGAGGATGTGGGGATTGAGGATCCCCAGGAGCTCCGGGAGTGATTTCCAGGAGCTGCCTCTGTGACCCAGAGCTGGAATTAGCCGTGCCCATAAACGTCCCCTCTCCGCACGAGCTGATCCATGGATTGGTGTCCAGCCACTGGAACCAGGATGAAATGCCTTTTCCACCGCCGCGTTTGCTGCTTTTTCACGCTTGCCCTCACGACAAGTGATGGTTTGGGATGGTTAACGTGGGTGAGCTTTAAGGTCCCTTCCTCCTCAAACCCTTCTGGGATTTCGGGAGCGCTCGGGGGCCGGAGCTGGGGCTGTAACAGCACCAGGGAACCTCGGAGCCCTAAACTGCACCGCTGTGCCAAACCCTGCTGCAAAAACCTCTCCCCAGCCTGTACCAAAGTCCTGCTTTCCATCCCCATCCCTCCTTCCTGCCCCTCCTCGCTCCCAGTTTCCCGAAGGAGGCACTGCCGGTGTTTGTAGGGAGCTGGGGATGAGCCCAGCGGGGGTGGGAGGCTCTCGACAGCCCGGAGGGGCTGCAGAGGGCTCGGCTCAAACCCTGAGCTGTTATTTACCCCGGGCAGAGCCACTTTGCCATGGAAAAATGCGGGTAATGGGTCCTGGAGAGGAAACTGGGGGTTTTTCTGGATGTTCAGGGCTATTATCCTTTAGATTAAGAGCAGCCAGTCCCAGCTAATGAGCTCCAGCCCACAGAGTGTGCGAGATGAACTCTCGCTACGTAGAGAGCTTTGGTTAATCTTGTAATTATCAAATGAATGAAATTACTCCTAACAGCCTGTAATTTCGTGGTCAAGCAGATAATTGCCATCCCTGCCTAAAGCAGGGAAAATCCGCCTTGGTGGGAATCAACTCTGGGCTCCAGGTGCAGGGGCAGCGGGTTCTGCTCGTCCCTGCTCATCCCTGGCTGCCCGGGGGGTTTGGAGTCCCCGTCCCTGGAGGGGTCCGAGGAAGGGCTGGAGGTGACAGTGCTGAGTTCTGCAGAGCCACGAGGTCCCCCCTGAGTTTCCTTTGCTCCAGGCTGAGCCCCTTCCCAGCTCCCTCAGCTGATCCAGGGATGTCTATTTGGGGGGGGGAAATCCTTGGATTTGGCAATTCCTAATAACACATGTCCCTGAAAGTTTTGACAGCTGGGAATAGAAACCATCAAAAAACTCTTCCAGAGCTGAGTCACTTGGTGCTCTGGGCTGGGAACGGGACACGGGCTGGGTTTAATGGTCCTGGAGGGCTTTTCCAGCCCCAGGGGTTCTGGGATTTTGTGGTGTCAGAGCTGCTGGGTCTGAGATCAGCAGTGGCCCCAGCCTGGCTCTCAGCAGATCCCAGCCCTTCCTGGGGTGGACATCCCACCCCTCTGAGCTCTGCAGCTTTGCCTCCTCCTCATTCCAAGCCAAATTTGAAACCCCTGCTGTTCAGGGGCTGCTGGAGCTGGATTTTTCCTTCTCTCTGTGCTTTGACCCAGCTGCTTTGGGTTTCACTAAGCAACCGCTGACTTTCCCCTTATTAACATTTGCTGCTGCTTATAAATAAGAAATGAGGTTCTAATAATAATCACTTTCTTTGCTTAATTAAGGCACTTTCATTTAACGACTGCTGAGTGTTTTTCTGCTTCCCGGTTTGTTTTTGAACGCCTTGCCTTAATGATGCCAGGGTTTGAGGGATGGCCCTCAGGAGGAGGAACTTTCCTGGACAAATTAGGGACTCTCTGGGGACTGAGCCACAAGTGGTGACAGTCAGGTGCGACCCAGGGCTCTGCCATTAATGACTTCCAGATGTTTCCAGTGAGGTTTTCAGGGAATGTGCTGGAAGAGGCAGGCAAGGAAATTAAGGCAGGTGATTACAGTAAATCCCAGTTCCAAGGGCGGCTCCTTTTTCCTCACCAACAGCCGGGGAAAGGGCAGAGCGGGAATAAATGGATACATCCAAGGGAGGGAGAACCAGCACCTCAAGCTGGGGGATGAGAGCAGCGAAACGCTGGAGCTGTGCCCGGTGTCTTTAGCAGCCCTTCCCACATTATTTAATGTCATTCCCTCGAAAACGTTCTTTTAAAAATACAACAGCTCCAGAAACAGCAAGAACTCCAAGGTGACATTTTGATGCATAAACACTTGGGAAACAATGGCAGGAGTTCATATCACACAAATGGGGATGTTTGTGGTAAAACCCGCAAGGGAACAACTCCGTGGCCGGGAGAGGAGCAGGTGCAGGGGGGTGATTCCTTTGGGGAATGTCAGCCCAAACTTCTGGGGTTTGGCCGTCTCCCTGCAGGAGTCAAGAGGTGCCTGGTGGGACAGGAAAAGGTGAAAGAAGCAGGGATTTAGATTGGATAAAGGAAAAGGGTTTTTACAG
This sequence comes from Corvus kubaryi, assembly GCF_017639235.1. Classification (NCBI taxonomy): domain Eukaryota; kingdom Metazoa; phylum Chordata; class Aves; order Passeriformes; family Corvidae; genus Corvus; species Corvus kubaryi. Next base: position 996,733 of record NW_024581135.1, read on the forward strand.
TGAGTGTGGGCAGGCCCTGGCACAGGGTGCCCAGAGCAGCTGGGGCTGCCCCTGGATCCCTGGCAGTGCCCAAGGCCAGGCTGGACACTGGGGCTGGGAGCAGCCTGGGACAGTGGGAGGTGTTGGGGTTGGAATGGGATGGGATTTATGGTCCCTTCCAGCCCACACCAGGCTGGGATGTGCTGAGCTGCCCTTCACGAGAAGGGTTCAGGGAATCACCCTCGGGATGGGAAGAACCGATCCCATCTCCCAGTAATTGTCCTGATGCAAACCCTGACATTTTGCCTCACAAAGGCCGGTGATTGGGGACTCGTTTGGGATTGCTGGCCCCTTTTGGAGAGCTCTAATTGCACCATTGGAATGACCAAAATACCCTTCCCCAGCCCACGGGTGCCGGGCACTCTCACTCCAAAGTGACTCAGCTCTGGAAAACAGGGTTTTGGTGGCTTTCTATTTTCAGTTGTCAAAACTTTCAGGGAAATGTGTTATTAGGAATTACCAAATTAAGGACTTTCCCCCCCAAATTAGAAATACCTGGATCAGCTGAGGGAGCTGGAAAGGGGCTCAGCCTGGACCAAAGGAGCTCAGGGGGGACCCTGTGGCTCTGCACAAGTCCCTGACAGGAGGGGGCAGCCGGGGGGGTCGGGCTCTGCTGGCAGGGAACAGGGACAGGAGGAGAGGGAACGGCCTCAGGCTGGGCCAGGGGAAGGGCAGGGTGGATATTGGGAGCATTTCCTGTCCATCCTATTGCAGGGCGTGAAGCTCCAGCATTCCCTCTTTGCTCCTGGCAGGATTTAGGTGTGAAGCCCAAGGAGCCCGGGAATGCTGAGTGCAAACATTTCCTGCCCTTTTCCAGAAGGTATCCACGGATTCCAGCTGATCCCGCAGGTGCCCATCCCTCCCCTGGCCTTCCCGTGCCCACCTGCTCCAAGGTGCGTGGTTTGGCTAAAAAAAGCTCGTTAATTAAACATTCCCGGCTGTGCCAGATGGAGCCGAGCTCCCAGGGCAGGGAGGGATTTGGGAACGCTGGCAAGGCACAAAAGGCGCTGCCAGCCCTGCCCTGGCTGGGCAGCGGGTGCCCGGGGATGGGGTGACAGCAGAGCCACCCCCGTGCTGTAAAGGGACATTAAAGGGGAAGGAATGTGGGATGTTGAGCTCCCTGCTGGGCTGGGTGATGGAAGAACGGCTTTCCTCTCTGGAATTCCGCTCTGGAAAGTGGCACGGGAATCGCAGCCGTGCAGGACCTGCCCTGTGGATGAGCTCCGTTCGCTCAGCGCTGCTCACACAGGAGCGGTGGAGTGTCCTTTCCATCCAAGGTTGTTTCCATGGTAACGGGACGGGATCTCTGGGACCGGGAATGTCGCTGCTCCCTGCACCGGCGCTGGGAATTCTGCTCTGCTCCTTTCCCCACTGAAACAGGCAGAGGGGGCAAGGGATGGGAATAATCCTGGAGCTCCAGAACTTTCTTCTCTCATGCCCTGGCCGTTGGCTCGTGAGGGAATTGCAGGAATTTTGGATGGAAAAGCTGCAGCCCCGTCCTGAGCTGATGGGCAGTCAGGTGCTGGGTGCCCCTTGCAGGGCCTGAAGAGATTCCAGGAGAGCTGGAGAGGGACTGGGGACAAGGGATGGAGGGACAGGACACAGGGAATGGCTTCCCAGTGCCAGAGGGCAGGGCTGGATGGGAGATTGGGAAGGAATTCCTGGCTGGCTGGGAGGGGAGGCCCTGGCACAGGTTATTCCATGGCTGCCCCTGGATCCCTGGAAGTGTCCCAGGCCAGGCTGGAGCAGTCTGGGACAGTGGGAGGTGTGGGATGGGACTTAAGAGCCCTCCCAATCCAAACCATTCTTGGATTCATCCATTTTCCCAGTGCCAGAAATCCCTGGTCCCTCCAGCTGCAAACCTCGAACCCTGTGGCCGTGCCTGCCCATCCCAGCCTTCAAAACAGCCCGGGCTCATTTAACCAGAGCAGGACCCCAATTCTCGCAGTTCCCCTGGGCGTTCCCACCTCTTTGCCAGGTAGTTTTCCTTTTGTTTCCCAAACAGGTGGCAAAGCTCTGCGGGCTGCAGTTGCTGGGTGTGGAGTGGGGCCCTCATTCCAAAGGGAAAGGCACATCCTGCTGATTGGGCTGAGCTAATTAGTGGCAGCTGTATCCCCGTGGGAGCCCGCACACAGCTCTGGTGCTTGTTGTCCCCTCCAGAGAGGTTTTTAGCGAGGTTCTGGGGTGTGGCAGTGCCGCAGCGTCCCCAGCTCTGCCTCCTCGGTGCTATTTTTTAGCAACAATCCGAATTATGGCCACAACAACTCCTGGTTCCCAAAGCCCGGCCACGCAGAACCCCTTCCCTCCTGCCCACGGCTTCTGAAATACGCTTTAATCAGGATTGCTGAGGTGCTGCCTATAAAACACATCCCATCCCTGACAGGAATGACGGTCTGGAGCCATTCCCTGATGAACTCCCTGCTCTCCAAGGGAATGTGCCCGGGCTGTAGCTGGAGTTCCTCATGGGGGAGGCTCTGTGGCCGTGAAAAGGAGCGTGAACCACCTGCGAATTCCTAATCCCCGGGGTCTGACAGAAGCCCGGGAAGCCAATCTTTCCCAAAGAGCAGGATTTCGGTGTCTCCAGGAGCAGGGAGCTCTCGCAGTTCGAGGCTCCGTGTCCAAAGCCCAGTTCCGTGCCTGTTTGGGCTCAAGTCATTTGTGGGAATTGCAGGTGCCACCGGTGAGTTTCTCTTTGGGCGCTTTTTCTCTCCAATTCCAGATGTAACGGCCTTGAACTGCCAGGTAGGGATGGATGGGATATTGGGAAGGAATTCCTGGATGGGAGGGTGGGGAGGGGCTGGGATGGAATTCCCAGAGCAGCTGTGGCTGCCCCTGGATCCCTGGCAGTGTCCCAGGCCAGGCTGGACATTGGGGCTTGGAGCAGCCTGGGACAGTGGGAGGTGTCCCTGGGTTGGAATGGGATGAGTTTTAAGGCCCTTTCCAACCCAAACCAGTCTGGGATTCCCTGTGAAGGTTTTTTGGTGATATTTTATGATTTTTTGGGTAATTGCATTCCCACTGGTGGTCCCAGCCAGTGCCAAATGTCCCCACTCCATCCCTGGGCTTTAATTCCAGTGGGTCCCAGGGGGGCCTTCTATTCCAGCTGGATCCCATATTCCCTTTCCTTAGGCTGTGCTGCTGAACCATCACCAGGAGTTCCTTTGTCCTGGTGTGTATACAAAACTATGGAGACCCCGATTTGGGATGCAGGGATCCAGCCTGGACTTGGGATCCTCCTGAGCCCGAAAACCAGCAATGCCTGTCCTGCAGGACAGAGGGGCAGCAGGAGGGAGAACCTGGGACACGGTGCCTCTCTCTGCTGGGAGCAGGGGCAGTCCAGCGGCAAATCCCCTTTCCAAACCTTTATTCCCTAATTAGAGCCATCTGGAAGCCCTGGATCTCAGTGGATTCTGATTATCCAGCGAATTTAATCATGGAATAATAGAAGCGTGGGCTGGAGCGGGCAGGAGGGCACCTGAAGGACCTTTCGGTGGCGCTGCCTTTGTCCTGCTGCCGGCTCCTTTCCCTGCTTCCCGCGGCTTGCAGGGCTGCAGGCAGCTCTGTCTCTATAGAAACGGGCCCTGGGCTCTGCTGCAGGCGCTTCTCCAGGGCTTCATTTCGGGAAATTAACGGCAGCAGGAGGAGAGAAGGAGGCATAAGGAAGGTCTCCAGTTTACACATTGAGGGGTTGTTTTGCCCTAATCGGGAGGGGAAAGGGGAAGGAATATTATGGGTTGTAGATATTTAATTAACATTTAATACACGTGGAAGAGTGGGGGCATTTCCATTTCTTTTGGCCCCCAAATGGCCACAATCAAACCACTGAAGCTGGATGGAAAATGGACACGAATTAATAAATTAATTTATTTATTTATTTAGGAGAACCAGTCCCAGATGGATTTTCCTCCCGGTGTTTTTCCCTCTCTGAAGACAAACCCAGAATGTTTCTTTGGTGAAAACCTTTCTTTCTGATGTATTTGTTATAATTTGATGTTTATTATCCCGTGGGTTGCTTGGAGAGCCATCAGTGACAGAATTCCTGCCCCATTCCCAGCAAGGGCTGCCATGATTCCATAAGGAATTGGGTCTCCTAGGGAAACACGTGACTGTTCCCTCATTTACTCCTCCTTTGGGAGCAGATTCCATATGAATTCACATGGCTTTGGCTGAAATTCCAAGGATATTATTCCCAAGGGTCACTTGCCTACACTTTGGGTTGGATTGATCTTTCTTTAGGGCGTGATTTAGCAAGTGCTGGAAATTCTCCTCAGTGCTCGTGCAGCTTCTACTTCCAAAATATCCTGGGAAAAGGCTGGAATGCAGCATTCCAGCTCTGCCAGGAGCAGGGCTGTGTGGGAAGTGCTGCACAGAAACAGAACCGCTCCTGAAGAGCAGCAGGAAAGGAGGAATAAAAACCAGGAGGTTTTTACTGCTGGAAATGACTAATTTAAAACAAAACCAAAGCCTTTCCAAAGCATTGTCTCCTGCTGGAAGCAGGATTTTCCATCAGATTTTCAGGATTTGGTGAGAATGCCTAAAAGAAAGCCGGATAAATATTTCAGATGCTCAGCCGAAGTTCACTCCGGGAAGGAATTGCACCTGGAAGTTGTTCCTTGGGGTTTGTTTTATTTGGAGTGATGCTCTGGGCTCTTCAGGGTGGGGCAGGTCCCATCCCAAATATCCCATGGGAATAGAAACACTTCAGCATTCCTGGGATAAAGCAGTTCGTCTTCAGCTTTGGCCCTCCCAGATCCCTGAGGATCCGATGCTGCCGTTCTAGGACTCTCAAAAGCTGGGAGGAAGCCCTGGGCAGCCCCTGGGGTGAGATCCCCTTATCCCTCCCAATTCCCAGCCCCTGGAAGTGACTGATCCCAAAATCCCGGTGGGGAAAGAGCGATCCAAACAGCAATTTGGGATATTAAAGATTTAGAGAGGAGTGGTGAGACCCTGCCAGCTGGGATGTGAACCATGGCAGGATAAGAGGATGAGAATTTGGATTTTATTCCAGCAAAATTTGTATTCCAGGATTTTGGATGCCAGGAACAACTTCCAGGTGGAAGAGTTTGATAATATTCCCATTTTACCATCTCCTGACTCCAGAGCTCTCCTGGTGGGTGCAGAGCTCCCACTGGGCCCTCCCAGGGATGTGGGAGCCAAACTGGAACCCGAGATTCTGGATCTAAGGACAAAAGGGGAATATTTTGGAAATTATTCAATTCCCTCCCAGATAATATTCCAGCCTTGAAGTCTCCTGCCTCCCTGGCCTCCTTGACTGCGTGTGTAGGGCACCCCTGGATTTTCCAGCTCCCGGTTTGTCCGTGGCAATGGGATCATTTTGGCCCTGCTGGACGAGCATTGGAAAACAGCTTGGATTCCCTTTTTTCCCTTTTCCTCACAGGAATTCCTGCCACCAGGACTGGGGAATTCTTCCCTGTGCTGGCACAGCCCAGAACTTCCTCATGAGGTGCAGCCAGAGGGATTTTTCATGGGCACATCCCATGGATTCCTCCATAAATCTCCACACATGATCCGCAGGGAATTGGAGGCCGGATTTTGAGCGTGGGTAAGGGAGACCTGTGGGAAAGCAGCCGCTGAAGGCACCAGGACCACAACAATTCCTGAGCTCCATCGCCATAGAAACAGCGAATCCACGCTTGGGCCACGGATGCAAACCGGATTCCAGCGGGAGCAGCGGTGGGACGGCTCTGGAACAGCTCTGTGTGCTCGGCATGGAGGGGGAAAGGTGGGAGAAGGGGTTTCCATCTCCAGCTCATCCCAGTATTTCTGGTGGGTGATGCAGGTGAGCCATGGAATGGAGTAGGAGGGGTTTATTATCCACTGGTGAGGGCAAGGATGAGAGAAATCCCTGAGATGATCCCACAGAGATAATCCCACAATGGCTTTGCTTGGAAAAGCCTTCCAAGGCCATGGAGTCCAACCATTCCCAGTCCTGCCCCTGTCCCCAGGTGCCACATCCACAGGGCTTGAAATCCCTCCAGGGATGGGTACTCCGAACCTCCCTGGGCAGCTCCTTCCAAGGCCTGAGCACCCTTTCCATGGGGAAATTCCTGCTGCTGTCCACCCTGAGCCTCCCCTGGCCCAGCCTGAGGCCGTTCCCTCTCCTCCTGTCCCTGTTCCCTGCCAGCAGAGCCCGACCCCCCCGGCTGCCCCCTCCTGTCAGGGAATTCCAGAGAGGAAAAAGATCCCTCTGGATCCTCCTTTTCTCCAGGCTGAGCCCCTTTCCAGCTCCCTCAGGAATTCTCCAGCCCCTTCCCAGCTCTGTTCCCTTCCCTGGACTCCTCCAGCCCCCCAGGGCATCCCAGAGCTGTCCCCAGCACTGGAGGTGCCCCAGCAGTGCCAGCACAGGGGGACAATCCCTGCCCTGGGGCTGTGTCACACCAGGGCTGGCACAAAATGAAATTCCATCTGGGAATTCCCAAAGGAGCGTGGCTGTTGAATCCAGGGCTCGGTAGATCCTGATCCAGGTGTGTCCTGCTCTTGTCCCCCAAGCTCAGGGCTGTCACTGGGAGCTTCACCCCCAATTTCCGCCGAGGCTGCAGAGCTGAGGAGCCCAAAGGCTCCTGCAGGAGGAAAATTCCTCGTGTGGGAATGAGGGATCCTTGGCTGCTTCCCGCTTTTCCAGCTGCACTAAAGCCACGGCAACCCTGTGGAAAGGAGCAAAAAAAAAAAATGGAAAAAGGCAAATGCAGAGCAGGAAAAGGGGCAGAAATGGAGTCACGGAGACTTTTCCTGTGCTTTGTTTTGCAGGGAATAAACAGGATAGAAGAAAGGAAGGTTTGGGCTCCAGTGGCTGCAGGGCCAGCCCTCACCGGGCTCTTGGATTTCAGAATGCTTGGAATGAGCTCATCCCACAAAAAGGAGCTGTGGACACGTCCTGGATCAAGCTGAGGGTGGGGAGACCCTGGCAGAGAAGCTGTGGCTGCCCTGGATCCCTGGAAGTGTCGAGGTTGGAATAACCTGGGATAGCGGGAGGTGTCCCTGCCCACGGCTGGGGGGTGGGATTGGGGTGGGATTTAAGGTCCCTCCATCCCAAACCATTCCAGAATTCCATGAATGGAAAGCTCCCATTCCTCAGGGAGTCCCACTGGAAGGGTGTCCGTGTGTCCCAAGGGGGATCCCAGCTGTCTCCCTCTCCAGCCTGAGGAACAGCCGTTTTTCCAACCATTTTCCAGAGGCAAGCTCCGAAAAATTCAGGAAGGACGTTCAGCCTCATTAAAACCCCTCTGTGTGTTCCCTGTCCCTCCTGCCCCTCTGTGCGCGCCAAACTGTGCCAAAGGCATGGAAACAGAGAGCTGGGAATGGGATTCATCCCAGAAATCCCTTCCATTTGCATCCAAAGGCGGGATATTTATGGAAGCAGCAGCATCCTGTCCCTCTGGATCTCGGCCTGACCCAGGGAACCTTTTATTACAGCAAGAATTAATTAATATTTGATTATTTCCTGGCTCCTTGCCCCATTCCCTCCCATGGATCCCATGGGAATATTTTATTTGTATTGTGAAAAAAGGAGATTTTAATGAAATTCTGCTACTTTTGTGCTCTGAGTTGCTCAAATGGGGCAGGAAATTGAGCCCCACCCTTCAGACACATTAATTCCCACTGTCCAGGGAGGGAACAGGGAAAACAGAAAAAGATGGAATTTTTTTTCACTTCTTAAGAAATGAGAGGATTGGGAATTCCTGGAGCAGGAAAACCCAACCAAATAAAAACCTCAAAAAATCCCAACCAACCAAAAACCTTCAAAACACCAAAACAAAGCCCCGAAAAACCAACAGAGAACCCCACTAAAAAATAAAACCCAATTCCAAAGAATCCCAGGGGATATTTCAGACTTCCCCACGTTTGAAGCAGCCGTTCCCCATCCAGAGGGGGATTTTTGGTCCAAGCTGGGGAAGGTTTTCCCAGTCCCATTCCAGCATCATCCGCTCCTTTCCCTGGACTTTCCAGTGCTCCAGGACTTCTCTTTTTCTTTCTCGAAGGAAAAATTCCAATTTATTTCACTCCACCTCATTTACAGACTCATTTCATTCCCTTTTTATCCCAAAATTCCTGAGTGCCGTGTCCATCCCCAGCTCCTCAGCTTCTTCCCTGCTCCTCCTCTTTGCGGGCAGGGATTTGATCCCAGGCCAGGATGCTGGGAAAAGCCTGCAGAGCATTCCCAGCTCCCTCCCGGCCCCAAAATCCCCATTTTTGGCCCATCCAGCTGTTTATAAACCAGGATTTTCCTGCCTGGGTTGGAGCAGCAGCTGGGCACTCCAGAAGGTCCCTCCAGGGTTGTCCTTCTGCTCCATCCCAGCTGGAATTGCGGGACTGGGAGCACTCGGAGCCTGTCCCTGAGCAGGGATTTCCTGAGGCTCAGCACAGCGGGAATGGAGCACACGGAAAAATATCCCGGGAAAGGCAGCGGGGATGTGGGGGAGGGGAGAACTGGGGGAGAAGGGCTGGAATGAGAGCTTGGAAAATAGGCAAGAGAAAAGAGAGAAAAGAGTTAGGAAAGGAAAATAAAAATATATAAAATGTAAAAGAAAAAATGATATAAAATGTAAAATATAAAATAAAAAATAATGTAAAATATAAAATGTAAAATATAAATAATAAAATAATATTAAATATAAAATGTAAAATAATATAAAATGTAAAATATAAATTATAAAATAATATTTAATATAAAATGTAAAATAATATAAAATGTAAAATAAAAAATGTAAAATGTAAAACATAAAATATAAAATAATATTAAATATAAAATGTAAAATGTAAAATATAAAATGTAAAATATAAAATAATAGAAAATATAAAATGTAAAATATAAAATGAAAAATAATATAAAATGTAAGATATAAAATGTAAAATATAAAATAGAAAATAATAGAAAATGTAAAATGTAAAATAATAGAAAAAATAGAAAATAATAGAAAATGTAAAATGCAAAATATAAAATTTCAGCTATAAATAGCAAAATATAAAGTATAAAATATATATAAAACATGAAATATAAAGTATAATATACAAAGTATAAAATATCAAATAAAAATAAAGCATAAAATACAAAATATTAAATGTAAAATATAAAATATAAAGCGTAAAATACAAAATATCGAATACGAACTAAAAAGTATAGACTAAAGAAATAAAATTCAATATATAAAACATAAAGTCTCAAATATAAAATACAAAACATAAAGATACGAAATAAAAATACGAACAAAAAAGATAAAATATCGAACATAAAAGCCAGAATACCAACTGTAACTACCGAACTACAGAATCTAAAATGCAAAAGAGGAAACACAAACTGTAAATGTAAATTAAAGCACATTTGGAAGGATCAAATACCCACCGCCTGCAGCAGAGCCGGCGCCTCGGACTCCTCCCGTTTATTCCAGTTTGGAGTACGGGATCAAAGGTCAGGATTTGTTGTGGCAAAGCAAACGTTCCGTGCCTTTTCCCATCGGATTGTGAGTTTGGGATCAGAGGGATCCATGGAATTGTTGGGATGTTTCCCAGCAGCCTCTCCCAGGCGCCTTCCTTCCGCGGGGATTTGGGTTCCCTGCGATTTCCCTGCCTGTTTCAGGTGCCCACGGTTTGGGGTTGGATCATCTCGGGCCTGAGGAATTTGGGGGAAATCGGATGGAATTTTGTCCTCAGCTCCTCTCCTGGGATGCTCCTGGCACCTGGAGCTGCTGCTGGGATTCCTCGTGTCCCGCTGCTCATGGAATGAGCTGGAACAAACCTTCCTGCCCTGCCTCCAGCCCAAGGATTTAAATCTTTTTATAACATTATTTATTTGAAATATCTTCAATATTTCTATTTTAAATGTTATTTTAAAGTAAATGATATTTCAAAAATCATTATTTTCAATATCCCAACAATTAATGCTTTAATGGCGCAATCATTGCTGGTTTTTAGTAACAGCAATTTTTAATAGTTGTGATTAAATATCCTTTTTTAAAGGAACAACGTGCTGCCAAGAATATCTTGGAGAATATTTGTTGGCATTTTCCACCCACGTGCTTTAAAAAAAATCCATTTGTGATGTCCTGATGGACAGAAAAACAAACCGCTTTGGTTTATTTAGTTAAAAAAGGAATTTAGTTTAAAAATTCAATTGATTACATAGTGTGGATTTATCATCAATCATGCCAGTGTAAATTATTTTATGGAGTTCCTCCCTGGAGCAGAGAGTAAGGCCACATCTCTAATACTTTCTATTATTTATTTGTTATATATAGTTATTCTATTTTTATAGGTTTATTATTTTATATATATTTACTTTATATGACACATGGTTATATTTAATTACATATTAATATGCTCTATTATATATTTACTTTTATATGTTTATGTATCATTATAAATTTATTATATATGCTATAATCTATATGTTATTAATATTTTATTCCGTATTTATTAATAGATTTCCTTCTATATTCCATTATACACTTATAAGAAAATTTTATTCTAGATTTATTAATATAGTCTATTATAGGTTTCTTTACATATATATTATTATTATACCTTTATTATCTATTTTATTTATTATTTCTATTTATTATTTATATTTATATTTAGATTATGTTTATATTTATATTCTTCATCCTGAGCCTCATCCTGACACCGGATTTTATCCCAGCATTGGGATAATTTGGGTTTTTCATCGCTCCTGCTCCTCCAAGGAAATGGAGCCTGGAGCATTCCCAGGAAGGTGCCAAGGGAAAAGTGTCCATGGATTGCTCCATGCCCATCCCTGCCTCACATTCCCATCTGTTCCCAGCTTTCCTTGGCGGTGGAACAGGGCCAAGGATCCAGATCCCAAAGCCCCAAAACCCGGGAGCTGGGAAGGAATGCAAGAGTTTGGGAATGGGGAGTAAACCTGGAGCAGCGGGGCTTTAACCCACATTATTTATTATTATTATTATTATTATTATTAGTCCATTGTATCATTATTTTATTGCATTATTATTACTAGTTCTATATTTACACTGTGATATTATTACATTCTATTAATTATACATTTTGTATCATTTTTATTCATTATTATTGATATTATTATTGATATTACTATTGATATTATTATTATTATTATATTATTATTATTATTATTTTGCTCCCCAAGTGCTGGTGCCCAGCACTAAAATTTACACTCAAACCCCAAATCTGACACTAAATTGACACTAAAACCCAAAGAGGAAGCTCTGGGGAGCTCTGACAATTCCTGGAGCTTTCATTCCTGATGACAACAGGAATTCCCACTTTTCCACGGACAGGGAAAAGGCTTCTCCTAAACGAGTACAAAGACCTTGAAACGCAGCTCAACCCACCCCAATTTTTACTTCTGCTGCTTTTCAGAGCAAAGAAACTGATTTTTACCCACCCCCCCAAAGGTGAGAGGAGGAAAAGTGAAGAGTTTATTATTGATCATTTTATTCAAGTGACAAAAGGGGGGACAAGTGACAAACACCTTAAAACCGCCCCAATCTGGGCCAGTTTAACAAAGCTGGAGCTAAAGCCGAGCTTTGCAGCCTCAGTCCAGGACTTGGTTCTGCTGTAGAACCCAACCCACACGTGCCCATTTATCCAGGGAGACACTGCATGCCCAAAAATGCGTTTATTTCTTTCATTTCTTTTATTTTGACAGAAATATTTACAATTTCCAGGAGAATCCAAGCGGGAATTCAGCAGGAGAGAACACAGACCGGCTGTGCAATCAATCAATCAATCAATCCTTGTTAATTACAGTTCTCTTTAAGGAGCAGAAGCAGCAGGGCTGGGTTCAGATGTTGGTTAATTCATGAAAATAAAGTGAGCACACCATAAAAATGGAATATTGACACGAGGAAGCCCCTAAAATAAAGAAATCAGTGCGGCCACGTGCCTGTGCTTGCGCCTCACCTTCTCACGGACACCTCACTGTCACTCAACCCCGGCCACGAAGCGCGGGAATTCTGCATCCCGCAGGGATGGATGGACAGACACAGCCCTGCCGCCCCTCCAGCACCCAGCCTCAGCAGGCTGCCTTGTACCACAGCAAGAATTCCGGTCACATTTGCTTTTTTTGGCACCTTTTCATTTCAAAATGGCAATTTCGCAGTTAAGCCCAGCTACGTATTTTTATTAATTGGATCGAAGTGAGGCTCCTTCTCCAGCGTCTCCCCCACTTCCAGCGGGTTTTTGGAGGGTTTTTTCCAGCTCCAGCTCTTCTCCCTGGAACATTTTCCATTCGATTTGTGGAGATACCCATGGGGGACCCCAAATTGCACCCGGGCTGCTGTGCCAGAGTCAGGAAATACAATGGAATAAAATGGGATAGGATATGGAAAACAGAATAGAATATAGAAAATAGACTAGAATATCGAATATCGAATATCGAACAGAATAGAAAGGAGAGGAAAGGATAGAATTAAGAGTTAGAATTAAAATAGAATTAAAATTAGAGTAAGTATAGACTAGAACAAGACTAGCTCAAGAGTAAGAATAGGAAATAGAATATATTAAGAAGAGAATAAGAATAAAAATAGATCGAGAATAGGAATAGGAAATAGAATAGAATAAGAGAAATAGAATAAAGTAGGGTAGAAAAGAGAATAAAACAGAACAGAATTAAAATGGAACAGGAATAAAAAAATAGACAAAAGAATAAAATAGTAACCGGTTAAGAATAAAAATAGAATACAGAAAAAGAATAGAATTAGAATAGAATAAGAGAATAAGAAGAATAAGAATTAGAATAGAGTAAGAGGAATAAGAATAAGGAAAAATAATCAAATTAGAACAGAATAAGAAAAGAATAAGAACTAGAATTAGAAGAACCTGCAGTGCCACCCAAAAACCAGGCTAAACCATGGAAAGGAACTCTGGGACTTGTACAAAGTCCTCGGGAGCACAGTGACAGTCACACACTGGAACTTCCAGGGAAACTGGTGGCTGAGGCGGCTCCAGCAGTGCTGGGCTTCCGAGGCCTTGTTCCGCACCAGCCTCTGGAACAAAATCCCAGTTTTTTTCCTCAAAGCCCATCAGCTCTGTTATTAATGGCCCAGCAGCGTGGGCATCGCTGCAGGGTAGCCCAGGAGCCAGAGGTGCCCATCCATGGGTGCTCCTCTGCCCACTCCCTGCCATGGCTGGGAGCACCCGGACGTGACCCCAGGGGTTTTACTCCCAGCACGGCACTCGGAGCCCTGCTCCTGGCTGCTGCTGGGCTGACTCTCCTGCCCAGCCATGGTGCTGCCCATCGCCCCATCTATCCCAAACCTCCTCCAAGAAGGAGCCTCTGGGAAGGCCCCAAACGCAGCCCGGGGGCACCTCAACCCTTTGGATTCTGGGGAGGTGCTCCACCACCTCAAGGCCTCATCACAGAGCCCAGCCTGGCTTGGTCACAAACGAGGCGGGCAAAGGGAACCCAACCACAACCAGCGAGGAGTCAACCCCAACATTTCACCATTCCTACAACGTTTGACTTGTTCTGAAGCTCCCAGCGTGACCCTCAGCCCACAACAAGGTCAAATTGCATCTGCACCACGGCAACAGCAGCGAGGAGCAAGCCCCAGCGTGGGACCACCATCCCCTGCCTAGGGGGGAAACAAATCCAGGCCCAGAGGGATCGGGGGAGTTGGGGCTCTGCCTTTGGGGTGCAGCTCATCCAACAGAAGAGCCTGCTTGGCACCACGGGCACATTCAGCTGCTTTCACGGCTGGCTGTTTCAGCAACGGGAGAAATCCAGCATGTCCTGCTGATTTTCTTCCACACATATTGTACATTTTTAACAAGTTACTAATTGTACCTGAAGTGTGAACTTGGGTCATTTATTTATCGTTTTGCCCAGGCTTAGGAACAGAAGTTTCATTCTCTAAACAAAGCCTGATGAAATGCAGATTATTTTTTTTCCCAGTATTTTTTTCCAGTGGCTTTGACACCCCAAAAAAACCTGAAAGCAAACTAGAAACCAGCAGTGGATTTAAGGCGAGCAGATTTGGTGTGAGGGGTGAACTAAAACACCTCCTTGGAGGAAAAAAAACCACATGCAGCAACAACTTGGGTGAGCAAACCACGACCCACAGCGGGAAAAAAACCCCAAACGCTTTCAACTCAAACTTACCCTGAAAGTTCCCCACTCCGTGTTGTCCCTATTCCCTTGGGAATACGGGGGAAGGAAGGCCCCTCTGCGTGTTTTTCGGGATATAGAGTATAAATATAGGAGGAGTCATGCCACGGACTAGATGCAGAGATTGCACACTATTATTGCATGCGCTGGGTAGTACATGCCAAGGACGCGGCCCTCGCTCGGAATCCCGCGGGACGCTCCCGCCTCCCGGAGCGCCGGCTCCATCCCGGAGTCCGGCCCGGCCCTCGGCGGCCCCGCTGCCCTCGGCAGTCCCAGGCGCGCGGGATGCCCGGCCCGGCGCGTTATGTGAAGCGGTCGGAATTCATTTTGCGCAGTTTGGGCGGGAGGTTCCCCTCCATCCTCCCGCCGCCCCCCGAGAGCTTCTGCAGCTTGGGGGGCAGCTCAGCCACCGACTGGCTCATGGGATCCGACATCATCTTCGTGGTCTTAGAGCCCAGTTTCTCCTCGGAGTTGCCGGGCACCGAGCTGATGCGCTGGAGTTTCATGGGCAAATCGCCCATGCTGTAGGCCTTCTCTGAGGTGGTGGAGCTCATCCTGAGCAGTTTTTTCGGGAAGTCGTCCCTCCCGGTGATTTTCTGCAGTTTTGAGGGCAGCTTTGTGCCCACCTCGTCGAGCCCATCCAGGCACTCCACGGAGTTGTTCCTCTCCTTGCTGTTGCTGACGGCGGGCGGGATCAGGGGTGAGGACATGAGGAGCATCTCCTCCTGCTCCTTCACGCTGTAGGGCGGGGTGGGCACCTCGAACGTGGCGTGGAACTGGGAATAATCCACCTTGAAGAACCCTTCTTCCAAGGAGATCACCGGGAAGAAGCGATGGCCCCAGAGCACCTCGTCCTCCGTGTAGGATGTCCTGGCTTGGCATGTCATCCCTGCAAGGAGAAGGGAGGAAAAGCTTCCACCAGTTCCAGGAAATCGGGGATGCGCAGAAATCCTTGAGCAATTCCATGAACTGGATTTTATGGGTTTAAATGTATGAAAAAAAAGCACTGGCCTGCCTTTGTTTGGAGGAAATGATGCACCAGGGGAGGTTTAGGCGGATATTAGGGAAAATTCCTTCATGGAAAGGGCTGTCCAAGGCAGTGGTGGCGTCCCCAGCCCTGGAGGGATTTCAAAGCCCTGTGGATGTGGCACCTGGGGACGTGGGGCAGTGGTGCTGCTTGTTGGTTGGACTTGATGACCTTAAAGGTCTTTTCCAACCTTAAGGGTTCCGTGATTTTAGGATTCTACAGCTGTTAAAGCATCATTCCCAAGGGGAATGATACCAGCGGAAGGGGCGGAACTGAGGAATTCCCACCTACATTTACAGACTCTTTGTGGCGGTGCTGCTGCCCAAGGGACATCAGGGCTGCCTGAGAACCCTGGGACTGAACCAGCAGGAGCTGTAAGAGCAAATGGGACTTGTCAGATCCTAAAGTATTCCTAAGTTATTCCATATTTCCCTCATGTCCATGAACACACACAAAACCAGCCCCTCATAGGCACATTCCAACCCATCAGGGAGCAGCAAGTTCCACAAAATACATTTATTCCTCTTCAAAGGCCTCACCAGTAATCTGCTCCCAGATCCATCGCTGCCAGGCTGGGATCCAGCTCCAAAAAATTATCAGGGAATAAAACCATGACTAAGAGGCACAACACTGCCCTTCCTCTTCCTCCCACCGTGGAGAAAAGTCCCCTCAAGCACCAGACTTGGCCACCCTGGTGACCCTTGGCAATCAGAGGGAGATGACGCTCCTGGATTGCTGGATCCTGCTTTTTAAAAATTTTTATTATTATTATTTTTATTTTTAACCCCTCTCTGTAGCAATCTGTAAATTACGCTGCCATTTGCTCCTCACGCAGCCAAGTGGAACTGTGACATTTGGATTTCAGGAAGCTCCATCCACCTCTGCAAACACATCCCCTGCCTGGCTCACCAGGATGATGCCTGGGAGCCAGGAGAAAAGGAAAGGAGCTTGGGAAGGCACAGGAAAAACAACAGCGGGGCTGCAGCGAGGGGGAGTGGGATGGAATGTGACACACAGCCAGGAAAATTCCAGTTTATCCCACTTCATGCTACTGCTGACGGGATCAGTGTTGGTTTGGCTGCTGATCACAAGACAAAACTCTGCTTCCCACTTTATCTCTTGGGAGAAAACCATGAATCCAGGATTTTAGCATTGGATGCTGCTCCCACTGCCGGGAAGGCCTCACACCTGCAGGAACACACCCAGAGCCGTCCCTCATCCAGGACATATTTTTTGTACTTCCCAGTGAATCTCACCCAGAGGCCAGGTGCTCCTGCTCATTAACTGGGGTGGAAGCAATCCCCTTCCTAAAGGGTTTAGGAAAAACCTGCAATTCTGAGAAAAATGGCAATTTGAGTGAGCTCTGCTTCCACCTGCGTCCTTCACTCTGCAGCTGCTCAGGAGCAGCTTCACCAGCACATCCCAGAGCTTCCCCTGCTGTCCCTAAGCCCTGACCCCCGCTGGGACCTCCTCAAGTACTGAACGTGGGATTCCACATCTGAATCTGTACCTGCATCTGTATCCCCATCCGAATCCCTATCCACATCTGCATCTGTATCCCCATCTGAATCCATATCCACATCTGCACCTGTATTCACATTCCCATGCAAATCCATATCCACATCTGCATCTGTATTCACATCCCCATCCGAATCCATATCCACATCTGCACCTGTATCCCCATCTGAATCCCTGTCCACATCTGCATCTGTATCCCCATCTGAATCCCTATCCACATCTGC
>NW_024581135.1:1013669-1013859 GCF_017639235.1 Corvus kubaryi
TCCACATCTGCATCTGTATCCCCATCTGAATCCCTATCCACATCTGCATCTGTATCCCCATCTGAATCCCTATCCACATCTGCACCTGTATTCACATTCCCATGCAAATCCATATCCACATCTGCATCTGTATTCACATCCCCATCCATATCCACATCTGCACCTGTATCCCCATCTGAATCCATATCCA
>NW_024581135.1:1013869-1035151 GCF_017639235.1 Corvus kubaryi
ATCCATATCCACATCTGCACCTGTATCCCCATCTGAATCCATATCCACATCTGCATCTGTATCCACATCCCCATCCGTATCCACATCCCGATCCAAATTCCCATTCACACCTATATCCACATCCACATCTGCATTCCCATCCCTGTCAGCATCTGCCTCCCCATCCTCATCCTCATCCCCTTCTGCATCCACATCTCCAGACCCAGCTCCACCTGCATTCCCATTCCAATCTGCTTCCACACCCCGTCAGCAGCTGCATTCCAAACCCCGTCCCCATCCCAGGCAATCCCATGGCAATGCTGGGGGCTGTTCCCAAGGGCTATTCCCACCTCCTGCTCCATGGTCCTGCCTCTCCCAGCAGGCTTTCCACGGAGGAATTTCATACCCACCATTACCATGGAAAAATGGATCAGCTGAATCTCGGGAAAATCAGCCGCAGATTCTGTCTCGTTCCCACATCAGCTCACTGGAGGGATAAATATTTGCAGGAATATCGTTTGTCTTTCAAATCCATGGATCTCCTTCCCCAACAAACCCAAGGGCACAAATTATTTAAGAGCCTCTCAGGATGAACAGCAGCAGCCAATATTCCCAACATGTCAGCCAATATCAGCCCCAGCTCTGAGCTCACAGGGTTGTTCTGCCATTCCACACTTGTATTCCAGCAGTAACAGAACCCCAGGATGGTTTGGGTTGGGAGGGTCCTTAAAGCTCATCCCATCCCACCCCTGCCATGGGCAGGGACACCTCCCACTGTCCCAGGCTGCTCCCAGCCCCAATGTCCAGCCTGGCCTTGGGCACTGCCAGGGATCCAGGGACAGCCCCAGCTGCTCTGGGCACCCTGTGCCAGGGCCTGCCCACCCTCCCAGGGAACAATTCCTTCCCAATCTCCCACCCATCCCTGCCCTCTGGCACTGGGAAGCCATTCCCTGGGTCCTGTCCCTCCATGCCTTGTCCCCAGTCCCTCTCCAGCTCTCCTGGAGCCCCTTTAGGCCCTGCAAGGGGCTCGGAGCTCTCCCTGTGTCCTTCCCTTCTCCAGGTGAACATTCCCAGCTCTCCCAGCTTGGCTCCAGAGCTGAGGGGCTCCATCCTACACCAGGACCTTTGTCCCCAGCACACCCCCTAAAAAGCACCATGCCCCAAATCCATGAGTATTTCCATGTTTTCCCACAGAAAAGGCAGGATCAGTGGGTGCACGCCACCTCTGCCAGCCCTTCCGATAATTACCCCAGGATTATTTTCCATGAATTTTGCTCATGGATATCGCTCCTGGCTCCCAGTTTTCCATTCCTGCTGTTGGCATGGAAGGGTTTCCATTTCCTGAGCTTTTCTCCCCTCTCGAGTTCCCCCTCAGCAGGGCCCGCAGCCCGCGCTGCCTCCGCCGCCTCCACCCCGACCACGGGCCTGCTCCCAGCTTCCCAAGTTCTCCACGTGATTAATATTCATTTGCAGGATAAATTCCCAGCTCCGGCTTGGAAGCCAACAGGCTGCCTGCAGAGGAATTATTTATTACGGAATTAAGCAGCCGTTCGTCAAAGGAAAATGTTTGGAGTGTTTTGTTCCCTGCTCCCAGCTCAGCCTCCCTCAGGCTCTGCGAGCTGGGAACCAGCAAAGCTCTGCCTGCACACAAATCTCACCTGAACAGGTACAACAATCCCAGATTCCAGCAGAAATACCCCAAAATATCCAATAAAACCCCTCTCCATCGCCTCGAAAACAGGGAATGCTTGTTTTGCATGCGGGGAATCCAGAGGAGTTGTGGCTGCCCCATCCCTGGCAGTGTCCAAGGCCACTTGGATGGGGCTTGGAGCAGCCTGGGACAGCAGAAGGTGTTCCAGCCATCCAGGTAAGGATGATCCTTAATTTCCTTCCAATCGAAGCCATTCCGCGTTTCCGTGATTCTCGCTGTCAGCCCAGCTCAGGGCTGCATCCCTGGATTAATGAGGGGGCAGATGGAGGCCAAAAAAAAAAAACCCGTAAATAAATGCTTTGACTAATTCCACCCCCTAATAATCCTCCAATTACTTCCAAATTTCCGAAGGACCCAGATGGAGCCGGCTGTTTTCTAGAGCCTTAACATAAATTGCCTTGAAAAGAATCCCAGCCCTGCCGTTACTTATCCCATCTGATTCCCGAGGCTGGCTGCTGCCTGGGAAATCACGGATCATTAACCAGCTTTTAACAGCCCCCCCTGCCCTGGAGAGGCCTCAGAAGCAATTCTGGCACCCAAAGGTTCTGTGGCTCTTTTCCCTCTCCAAAGTAATGCCAGAAATTCCACCTCCAGCTGCTGGAATGCAGCTTGCTGGCCAAGGGCTGGACACAGGGACATCAGGTGTCCTTCCCAACGTGGAAAAGTTCATCTGAATCAGTGGGGAAAGAGGGAATTAATGGGGAATTATGGACTCAGCAGCACATGGTCCCAACAGCCACAAAAAGGGCATCTCTGTGTCCCAGGATTGGGAGGAAGAGGAACCTCCAGCAGGAATTTCTGGCCAAAATGCACAAATCTCCTTCTTTTTGTCAGGTTTTTAACTCTTTTCTTAGGAAGAGCTCCTGCCCTGCAGGTTCAAACTCCTGGAGCTGAGCCAGGGGCTCCTCCCTGTGCATTTTGGGGGTTGATCTGCCTTAAACCTGCAATTTTCCTGGAAAACCTCCAAAATACCTGTTAAAGGTGAATCACACAGCAATGACTGATGAATTTCTAACAACTGAGCTAATTCAGAACTGCAATTTAAGGCCCCTGAAGGGAAGAGTAAAGCCTGATTAGGGCTTGATATAAAACATACAACACTCACCCCCCTGCTCTTGCATGGCCAAGGGAGGATTTGCTGCTGCAGGAAAAAGGATTCCCACAGCAACCTCTCCTCTTCCAGGGCTGCAGAGGAGGTAATGGAATCCTGGAATGGTTTGGGTCAGAAGGGAAGTTAAGGATCATCCCATCCCACCCCTGCCATGGCAGGGACACCTTCCACCATCCCAGGGTGCTCCAAGCCCCGTCCAACCTGGCCTGGGACACTGCCAGGGATCCAGAGACAGCCACAGCTTCACTCCAAACACAGGGATAGCAGCTGCTCTATCCAAGGAAGAGTGGGAGATCCTGATGTTCCCACCTGGAACGGTGACAGACGGATGGGATCTGCAATCAGCCCTGATAACGGGGACACCGAGCGGGGTCAGCCCCCAAACCAGGAGGGTTTCAGCTCTCAGGCTCTTCCTCTCCCCCTGCACTGCCACGCTGTTTTCCCATGGAAGTTCAGCCGCCAGACTGGGAAATGCACAGCCCGCCGGGAGCGCTCCTCCGCAGACAGAGCGTGGGGCTGAGGCTGCACCACCTCCATCTCCCGGCAAGAACAGCTATTTCTGGCGCTAACGTTTCCCAGCTCCGCTCCAAGGCTGCTCCTCCATTAAAGTGACGATGGCTTGAAGTGCTCCAGAACGTTCTGGCAATCCATGGCCAGGGAGCTGGGAATGTTCACCTGGAGAAGGGAAGGGCACAGGGAGAGCTCAAAGCCCCTTGCAGGGCCTGAAGGGGCTCCAGGAGAGCTGGAGAGGGACTGGGGACAAGGCCTGGAGGGACAGGACACAGGGAATGGCTTCCCAGTGCCAGAGGGCAGGGCTGGATGGGAGATTGGGAATTGGGAATTCCTGGCTGGGAGGGTGGGGGAGCAATTTTTCCATAAAACCCCGTTTCGGCTAAAGAGAAATAAAATACAGCATTTCCTGAAATGTGAGACACAAAATGTGCCCTAAAGGTACCAACCATAAAACCCCTTTATGAACCCATGAACATACCACAGAATCCTAGAATTACCTGGTTTGGAAGGGACATTAAAGATCATCTCATTCCAGCCCACGGGCAGGGACACCTCCCGCTATCCCAGGCTCCTCCAAGCCCTGTCCAGCCTGGCCTTGGACACTTCCAGGGATCCAGGGGCATTAATTTCCCATTAATTTTAATTCCTGGGAATTCCAACACACAGTGATTTACCACATCAACTCTGTGTGCAAAAAGGATCCAAAGATCCCTTCCAACCCAACCATTCCATGATCCCATGCTCCCGTGGCTCCAGGATCACTCCTGTCAGTCAGACATCAGTTTTATCCCAAATACTTTATTTCTCCTCACCCTCAGGAGCAATCCCAGGCTCCTGCTCCTCTCCTCAGTCCAGACCCGCTGTTTATCTCCACTCCATAAATACCTCCTGCTTTATTCCCACTGTTCTCCCGGAGCATTCCTGACATTTAAACACATCCACGACACCAAAGGTATTTCCCTTATCAGCCAGGCCTCTTCCCGGGGCGCTTTTCAATCCCTCACAGCCCCAGATTTCCCTGGCACCCTCAGCACCTCGGTCGGGTGTTTGCCAGGACCATGCTTAGTCCAAATCACGGCAGGTTTCCAAAATCCCATGGAAGCAGCACAGGAAAGCACATCCTGCTCCTGCTCCCACACCCAGGAATGCAACAGGCTGCTGGCAGGTGAGGAACATCCCTTTTTTGTATCAAAAAAAGAGGGGAAAATGAAAGTTTGGCAGCCTCCAGGGCTGCCCTGCCAGGCCTGGAGCAGGGTTTTCCATCCTTTTGGAAGAGCAGAGGAAGGAGCAGTTATCTGGATCAAACCACCCGGTGCACATTCCATGCAATAATTAATCCGGGGAATCTGCCCTGCTATTTTTATCCTCTCCTGATTTTTTTAATCCCAACCCCAGACTCCGCTCCATTCCTTTCCCTACGGCCAGAATGCATCAGGGCCGATCCCAGCCCCTCCAGCCCCTTCCTTGGAGCAGGTTCCTTTCCCAGAGCCATCTGCCACATTCCCAGGTTTGCATCATTCCCCTCCCACCCGGCCAGGATTGACTCAGCAGCACCAGAAGGGAAGGATTTCATTCCCTGCTCCAGCAGCTCCCTGCTCGGATGCACCGGGAAGGGCAGGGAGAAAAGGATGGAGGGAGGAGGGATGGGAATGGGAGAGGCAATGCATCCCTCCCCATGGATGGGGATATTCCCAGGGAGCTGGGGACATGGATAAAATAGGGTTTGGACATAAACTGGAATTGCCCATCCATGCCCTGGAGAAAAGCAGTGGATGCTCTCCAGAGCTCCCATCAGCCTCAAGTATTCCCAGATTTTTCCTGACAGCACAGTCCTGTGAAAACATTCCTTATGCTAAACAGAGAATCCCAGACTGGTTTGGGTGGGATGAGAAATTAAGGATCATCCCAATCCAGCCCTGCCATGGGCAGGGACACTTCCCACTGTCCCAGGCTGTTCCAAGCCCCAATGTCCAGCCTGGCCTTGGGCACTGCCAGGGATCCAGGGGCAGCCACAGCTGCTCTGGGCACCCTGTGCCAGGAAAAAAAACCCTTCATGGAAAAAACAATCCAGGCCTGGCAGTCCCCATCCCTGGAGGGATTCCAAAGCCCCGTGGATGCGGGCACATGGGCCAGTGGTGGCCTGGGCAGTGCTGGGAATGCTTGGACTCCATGGGCTCAGAGGGATTTTCCAGCCTAAAAAATGGAGCTGGTTCTGCTTTCCATGGAGCGTGGGCTCCAAAGTGCAGCTGGAAATGAGGGGATTCATCTGTGGCTCAGTGTTGGGAATGGCAGGGAAGAACCCCAGGGAGAAAGGAATGCTCTGTGAAATCCCAGGAGATCAGAGGTGTCTCGGAGCAACACCTGAGGGAAGTCAGTAAAAAAGGGGAAAACAAAGATATGGACAGGAATTCCTGCTCTCCAAACGGGAACGCTTCCATTGTGAGGCTGAGCCCGGCCCTTCCCTCCCCTCTCACAGCCGCTCCTCCAGCAGCTCCCGCTCCTCCAAACTCCCACCCGGCCATATGGGCTCAGCACCGAAATAGAGCTCTCCTCTGCAGGGCTTGGCAGCCCTACCAACACCCCGAGGGAGCCAGAGACGCCTTCCTGGCACGGAAAATCCAGCTCTCTTCAGATGGAAAGGGACAATTCATTGGGGTGGACAGCGGGGCCACACAGGGAGAGCATTCCTGGGCTCCAGGGCCTGGGGACGTTCCCTCAGTGCTGCCAGAGGGACACCTGCTCCAACCCAGCATCCCTGCCCATCCACCCTATGGAAAAAGGCTCTCAGGATGCTTGGGAGACTGATTTAAATAGAACAGAAAGTCAGCAGGCGCTTTCTGAGCTGCAAGTAACCTGTATCAACGGCAGGCTGATCCAGAGGAGGACAATCTGCCTCTGATTGCCCAGAGAAGCTGTGGATTCCGCACCCCTGGAAGTGTCCAAGGCTGGATGGAGCTCGGAGCAGCCTGGGACAGTGGGAGGTGTCCCTGCCCATGGCAGGGGTGGGATAGGATGGGCTTTAAGGTCCTTCCCACCCAGACCATCTGGGACTCCATGGTTTTACAGAAGGCAGCACGGAGCTGTTTGGGAATAACCTCTCAGGGCTTAGCGCCACTGGTCTGACACAGGGACTGACCTGTTGAGTATCTTTAAAATATTAAATATTCTGAGGCCATCAATTAATCCCCACAACTGCTTCCAACAAAGCTGCTCCGTGATTCCTGCTCCTCACCTGCAGTCCCGGCCTGGCCAGGGAATTCAAGGAGATCCCCCCCCCGAATTGATCAGGAGAGAAGGAAACAGATGGAGCTGTGCCAGAGGGGGATGGGATGGAGCTCAGGGAAAGGTTCTGCCCCCAGAGGGTGCTGGGCACTGGCCAGGCTCCCCAGGGAATGGGCACGGCCCCGAGGCTGCCAGAGCTCCAGGAGCGTTTGGACAGCGCTGCCAGGGATGCCCAGGGTGGGGTTGTTGGGGGGTCTGTGCAGGGAAGGAGCTGGATCCACGATCCTGTGCATCCTTCCAGCTCTGACATTCCCTGATTCTATGCAGACCTCGTTCACCATCCCCTCCTGGGATCCCAGTATTTAAAATTCCTGAGAACACAGACTGCACTCCCGTGTTCCCAGGGGTATCCCAGGGCTGGATCCAGGGGATGACCCCTCACAGAGGGGACATGGGGCCAGTGATCGCCTGCTGTGGGACAGGAGCACCTGGAAAAGGGGATCACCAACCCCTGGCAACCCCAAACCTCCTGCTCTGAGGGATTGTTCTGCTCCTCTGTGCCCCAGACAGCTGCTGAGGCTGGGTTGGAGCAGCTTTCCCAGCTCCTCACCTGCATCCATCTGTCTGGCACTGGGAACATCCCAGCTCCCATCCCCACCTCTCCCAGGCCGGAACAGCTCCTGTCATGTATTTCAGATCCATGCACAGCTCCAACACCACCTCCCTTGAACTAAACATAGCTCGTGGCACGCAGGCGGCGGGAGGAGCTGACAAACATTCCCTGCCTGACACCGGGAGCACAGCGCTCCCGGGAAAGAGAGGATCGGGGCTGTCAGCACTGCGGGAACGGCTGTCAGGCTGGATTTGGGGCTGGAAAAGGCTCTTCGGGAATCCACACACACCTTGCTGGGCCATGGATATATAAATATATACAAATTTATACAAATAGCATGGGATGACAGGCTCCCAGAGTGGTTTGGGTTGGGAAGGACATTAAATCCCACCCCATTCCACCCTCTGCCATGGGCAGGGACACCTGCCACTATCCCAGGTTGTTCCAGCCTGGCCTGGAACACTGCCAGGGATGGGGCAGTCTCCCCTTCCCATGCAGGGAGCAGAGAGTTCAGTGTGACCTCCCCGACTTGGAAAAGCTGAAAACCTTTTCCCCCTGCAAAACCTTCCCAGCCAGCATCTCCACACCCTCAGCAATTCCATGCTGGATTTTCCCCACTGGTGACCCGTTTTCCTGCTCCCCCCAGGTGCATCACCAGGTGCTCAACACCTCCAAGCTGCTCCTGCATCCGCAGCATCCTCAAACCTCTCGCGGGGGAAAACAAACACCCCAAAACACGTGGGATAAACACCCCCAAATCCCACAGGCCCGGCGTTTCCTGGAGCAGAGGCAGATAGGGCTCAGAGGTTTTGGATGCTGCTCCTTCCCTGTGGCTCCCACCGCGGTTCAGATCCGAGGGCGGCACAGAGGGAAATCATTTCCTGCAGCGTGGGCAGGAGGGAGGGAGGGAGGGAAGGAGTCGATCCCGAGGGCAGGGAAGGTTAATTAGGGCCCACATCCCTGGGGATGGGATGGCATCCAGCAGGCTCGTTGTTCTCAGGAGGATAGATCCGCCCAGGAGGATAGATCCCAGCCCGAGCCGCACAAATACCCACATGCCTGCGGGGGTTTCTAATTTTACATCCCAGCCTTGCTGCCATCCCGAGCGTGCTGACTGAGCTCTCCCCAGGCTGGCTTAAAAGCCTCCGAGTCTGGAGCATTTTTGTCGTTTTAGGGAAAACGATGCCTTTTTTTTTTTCCTGAAGGTTTCAGGAGCGGCTCGGTATTTGTGACGTTGGGAATTCTGGCTGCTGCTCTTTGCCGTGGCCCATCCCAAATGTCAGGGCACTGCTTTGCTTCCAGGAAAAATCCTGGTGGGCTGCAGAGGTGCTTCCACACCTCCACAGGATCCCAGCCTGGTTCAGGTGGGAAGGGACCTTAAATCCCATCCTATTCCATCCCTGCCATGGGCAGGGACACCTCCCACTGTCCCAGGCTGCTCCAGCCTGGCCTTGGACACTGCCAGGGATCCAGGGGCAGCCACAGCTGCTCTGGGAATTTCATTCCAGGGCTTCCCCACCCTCCAGGGAACAATTCCTTCCCAATATCCCACCTAACCCTGCCCTCTGGCACTGGGAAGCCATTCCGTGTGTCCTGTCACTTCTTGTCCCAAGTCCCTCCACAGCTCTCCTGGAGCCCATTCCCCTCCCTGGAAGTGTCCAAGGCCAGGCTGGACGGGGCTTGGAGCAGCTGGGATAGTGGGAGGTGCCAGGGACGGACTGGGATGGGCTCTAAGGTCCCTTCCCACCCAGCCCATCCTGAAATTCTGTGATTTACATTCTTAAAACTTCCTGGGTAGGAGCCACTGCTGCTCATTTTCCCTATCCCCATCTCATTCCCATGTGCCCAGTCTGGGATGAACAGGGACAAGGCTTCAAAGCAGGAAGCCACAGCCACCCCACACAGTCATCCCAGCCCTTCCACCCGCTAAGGGCATTCCAGAGGGAATTCCCTTTGCAGCAGCATCCCAGAGCCCCTCGAATCCGGCTGCTCCCGAGCGCACCCGGCCCAGACCCATCTCGGTGCTCCCGAGGACAGCAGCAGCCTCTGGAATAGCGGATCCCACTCCCTGAGAATCCTTAATTGCTTTGTTTGTGTTTACGGGGCTCTCAGGCTGATCTGCTCAGCGCTAATGAGCCATTAACTCCCAATTAGGAGCTCTCCGAGCACAGCTCTAATTCCAGGGAGCTCTGCTGATGAATTAATTACCAGGTGAGCTCGGCTGCTGCCTCGGAGCGAGGCCTCCCGAGCCCCAGCACCCCGGTAACAGCATTCCCTAAATAACTGCTCCTGGAGACACTGTGTTCCTGTGGGAACACAGACTCACCACCATGAAATCCCAGGATGGGTTGAGTGGGAAGGGACCTTCAATCCCATCCCAATCCACCCCTGCCATGGGCAGCGACACTTCTGCTATCCCAGGCGGCTCCAGCCTGGCCTTGGACACTTCCAGGGATCCAGGGACAGCCCCAGCTGCTCTGGGATTCCATCCCAGGGCCTCCCCACCCTCCCAGCCAGGAATTCCTTCCCAACATCCCATCTACAGTGGAAATCTGGAATGCTTTCACAGGCATCATGGATCAAGCCACAACTCCAGGCATGTTTTCCATGCGGCTTTTAAATTCTTAACCTCTGCCAGGTATTAAAAAAAAAAGGGAAAACCCCATTTTGTTCTGGCTGAGGTCCCTGGTACAAAGCACCCTGTGAATTTTTCTGAGCTTCCCAAGCCTGCCCAGGTCTGGCTGCCGAGCAGCACTGGGGGAAGCAGCCACGGGCAGGGAAATCGGAGGGAATATTAAATATAAATCCCAGCTCCTTCATCACGTGGAGCGCTGAACACGGAGTCAGCAATGTTCCACTGGGGGAAATTCCATCCCAGCTCCGTGCCCCGGGAATTTAAAGTGTCTGCAGCACAGCGAGGAGTGGGAAAGGCTCCAGAGGCGCATTGGGAATGTGCTCAGCACCTCGGGCTGTGTCCTGTTGGGTGAGCACAGCTAAAAGATGGGAAGGGTCAAGCGATGGAACAGAAAGGCAAAAGGGATGAAGCGTTCGTAGGGATCAGGGTTTGGGAGTTTGGAGAGCCCTGGGATGTGCTTTTAGCTGGGACTTGGAGTGGGGCCCCTTGGCTGCTGCTTGAACCAACCCCAGCACCCAGGAACCACCACCCCAGCCAGAATCCCAGGATCACTGAGGCTGGAAAAGCCCTCCAAGGGCCTGATCCCCACCTTGTCACACAGCCCAGGGGTCAATGGGATCCTGGGAAGGAATTCCTGGCTGGGAGGGTGGGCAGGCCCTGGCACAGGGTGCCCAGAGAAGCTGCAGCTGCCCCTGGGTCCCTGGCAGGGTCCCAGGCCAGGTAGGACGGGGCTTGGAGCAGCCTGGGATAGTGGAAAATGTCCCTGCTGGACGAGCTTTAAGGTCCCTTCCCACCCAACCCGTTCCATGATTCTGTGGTTCCCTGATCTTTATCACCCTCGCACTGACAACGTAATTTTAAATTTAAACATGTTCCAGTTCTTGGTTACACCGATCCCAAAAATACTCCAGAAGCCACAACCAGCCCCACACCCACCTCCAGCCCACATTAAATCCCTGGAGGTTTCCTGGAGAAGCCAAAGCCGGGACACAGCCAGGAACACGGGGAGCAGGAAGATGGAGAGAGCCCTCCCTGTGGGACTCGCAGCCATCCCATGTCCTTAATCACAGTTAGTGCTGCCTATCCAGGGTTATTCATCCCGGAGCTCCGAGCTGTGTCCTGACGGATCCGGTGCGGCCATGGATCAATATCTTAACGAGGAGAGAGGAAATCTCATCAGGAAAATTGCTGCTCCAGAGGCTGCCTTGCCTTGGCTCCATTTATCTCTGCACCTCTGGGTCATCTTTCCCTAGACCTGTCCCAATGGAACAGGAGGTGATTCCTGATGGGATTGGGGGGTGCCTGAATCACCCCAGAGCAGCTGTGGGACCTCACAGCATCCCAAAGTTATCACTGCCACGAATTCCAGAACATGGAATAGTTTGGATAGGAAGGACCTTAAATCCCACCCAGTGCCACCCCTGCCATGGCAGGGACACCTCCCACTGTCCCAGGCTGCTCCCAGCCCCAATGTCCAGCCTGGCTTTGGGCACTGCCAGGGATCCAGGGGCAGCCACAGCTGCTCTGGCAATTCCAGCCCAGCCCCTCCCCACCCTCATATCCAGGAATTCCTTCCCAATATCCCATCTAAATCAACCCAAATCCTTCAGCTGCGAGCCTTTCCCTCTTGTCCTTGTCACACAGGGGCTCCTTGAATCGTTATCATTTCTGACAAACCCCGAGCAGAAAGAATCCTTGGAGGCAATAAATGGAATAAATCCATAACAACAGCAGGAATTTCAGCACAAGGGGCGGGGCAGGGCAGAGGCGCAGAGCAGATCCGGGAGCTGGATAAGCAGAGGGGGATTCCAGCCCAGGCTGCATCCTGCTGCCCACAGCCTCACGCAGACAAGGCTGACCCAGCTCTGCTCCACAAGCAATAAATCTCCGGATAAATCGACTCCATGGAGCATTTTCCTGTCTGGGGGCACAATTGTTTGTTTCTTTGTTGGATTTTTATTGTCCTGCCAGTGTTGAATTGCAGGGGCAGCCACAGCTGCTCTGGGAATTCCAGCCCAGACCCTCGCCACTCTCCCAGCCAGCAATTCCCAATTCCCAATCTCCCATCCATCCCTGCCCTCTGGCAGTGGGAAGCCATTCCCTGTGTCCTGTCCCTCCAGGCCTTGTCCCCAGTCCCTCTCCAGCTCTCCTGGAGCCCCTTCAGGCCCTGCAAGGGGCTCGGAGCTCTCCCTGTGTCCTTCCCTTCTCCAGGGGAACATTCCCAGCTCTCCCAGCCTGGCTCCAGAGGGGCTCCAGCCCTGGAGCAGCTCCGGGGACTCCTCTGGGCTCTCTCCAGCAGCTCCAGGTCCCTCCTGTGCTGGGGCAGCTCTGCAGGCGGGGTCTCAGCTGGCCGGGGCAGAGGGGCAGAATTCCGCCTTCCTGCAGGTCACAGATTCCAGAGGCACCTGGACACCCTGATCCAATGCCCTGCTCCTGGCAACCCCATCCTCCTCCTGTTCCCACCACTGCCCGGCTTTGGTGTGAAATCCCGGGATTTAGGCCCCAGCACTCACAGCACAGGGGCTGAGTTTGCTCTGCTGGGAGCTTCGGGATTCGTTCATGTCCTGCACGACATCCCCGGGAGCTCCAGGGAGTCACTAAGGCTGCAAACAAGGCTGAGGAGCCCGCAGTAAATGCTGCACTGAGGGCAGGGAGCTGTTCCCAGCAGCCTCTTCCAGCGCTGGGATGGCACACACGGCTCCAAACCCTTGGAACCCCGTCACGGTCACTAAAGGGCTTAGTCTGGACTCCCAGATGAATTCAGAACAACAAGGCGGGATGAGGATCCTCCCTGGATGCTTCCAGGGGCAGCTCAGCGGTGAATAAACAATGGGCAGCCTTTGTCTCCATACCCCAGAAGGGCCCTGGGATCAGCCAGGAGTGGGCAGGGCTGCATCCCAGGAGCGCCATTCCCACAGGGATGCAGCCCCCTCACCCATTCCCTCTCCCCCTGCTCCCCAAATCCCACAGAACCAGCACAGACAGCAGGGAAGGGGCAGGAGGGGCCCCAGCCCTCCAGGCTCTTTCCAGCCCGAGCACAGCTTTCCCCTCGATAAATTCCCAATTCCTCCTGACACTTTGGATGACTCTCCTGGAATGTCCCAGCATTTTACCCACGACAGGCCTCTCCCCCTGCTCCTGCCAAGCACTTTTATCATCATTTCCTTCACAGTGGCATCGGTGCAGCTTGGATTGTGTAACACACGAGGAGCTAAACCAGCACTTTTCTCTTACACCTCACCTTAAAATCGTCCCAAGAACCAGCAGCAGGCACAGAACCAGGCCTAAACTACAACTGGTTTATGCCACCTGTAAACTGGGAGTGCCCAGCTGGGACAAATCCGGCTGCTAAGTGTCAGACAGGCAAAACAACGAGGCCTGGCTCAGGTTCTTCCCTTGGGATGAACCCCCAGGATATGGAATTCAGCTCTCAACTGCTGGAACTGTGGATGTTTGGGAAGGGTTGGGGTGTTTGGGCTGGGATGGGATGGAAGAGAGGGGCTGGGGGTGTCCAGGGAAGGGAATGGGACTGGGAAGGGGCTGGAGAAATTCTGAGGGAGCTGGAAAGGGGCTCAGCCTGGAGCAAAGGAGGATGCAGAAGGAAAAGCTCTGCAGCAGAGCCCTCCCCAAACTTCCCTCACTTTCCTTTCCCCTCACGTTTTCTCCCACTTTTTGATTTTCCCCTCACGGCAAGGGGGACCCTGAGGGGCTGGAGGAGTCCAGGGAAGGGAACGGAGATAGGAAGGGGCTGGAGAATTCCTGAGGGAGCTGGGAAAGGGGCTGGAGAATTCCTGAGGGAGCTGGGAAAGGGGCTCAGGCTGGAGCAAAGGAGCTCAGGGGGGCCCTTGTGGCTCTGCACAAGTCCCTGACAGGAGGGGGCAGCCGGGGGGGTCGGGCTCTGCTGGCAGGGAACAGGGACAGGAGGAGAGGGAACGGCCTCAGGCTGGGCCAGGGGAGGGGCAGGATGGATATTGGGGAAATTCCTCCATGGAAAGGGCTGTCCAGCCCTGGCACAGGCTGGAGGCTCCATCCCTGGAGGGATTTCAAAGCCATGCCCACAGACAGCCCCTCACCCCAAAGCACATCCTGCTCCCCACACGCTTCCCAGAGAATTCCAGGAGGTCAAAACCCTCCAAAAGGCAGAAGAAACCCAGAGTTAATCACGAGGAGAGCTCAGGGGTTTGGGCCTTTCCAAAAGGAGACATCGTGTGTGGCAGCTCAGGGACTGCAACAACTGCACTGGGAAGGCCAGTTCAGTTTGGATCACAGAATTCCAGAATGGTTTAGGCTGGAAAAGATGCACAAGATCGACTCCAACCATTCCCAGCAGTGCCCAGGCCACCACTGCCCCATGTCCCCAGGTGTCACATCCACAGAGCTTGGAAATCCCCCAGGGCTGGGGACTCTGTGCCAGGCCTGGACAGATGTATCCAGGAAGAAATTTTCCCAAATATCCAACCTAAACCTTCCCTTAAGGCCATTCCCAAGCCAGGATCCCTCAGGAGAGCGCATCCGTGAGGAACCAGCCAGGAGGGAGCTGCAACATTTAACACCCCGTGCGTTGTGCAGAGCTGTAAATAAATAAAGAATAACGAGCATAAAGGGATCCAGGCCAAGGAGCAGGTATCCATGGAAAAGGCAGCCGGGCATTCCTGGCAGGTTTTGAGCAGCACATCTGCCTGAGGCAGGGCCCCTGCTGCAGGTTATTGAAGGGATGAATAAATAACACTGAACAGGGATCAGTCGGCTGCAATATTTCTGCCAGCCACATCCATAATGCACGGAGGGCAAAGATCCAGGGAAAGCTGCACTGCCAGCGGATGCAGGAGGGTGAATGAGGAGCGGGAAGAAGTTGCTACGGAGGAAAAATGGCTCCGATTTCAAAACAATAAAGGATTCAAGGAGCCACTGCGTTACAGGGACGGGAGGGAATGGCTTTACACTGAAGGATTTAGGTTGATTTAGGTGGGATGTTGGGAAGGAATTCCTGGCTGGGAAGGTGGGGAGGCCCTGGAATAGAATTCCCAGAGCAGCTGTGGCTGTCCCTGGATCCCTGGACAACCTGGGATAGTGGGAGGTGTCTCTGCCCATGGAATGGGATGGGCTTTAATGTCCTTCCATCCCAAACCATTCCAGGATTCCGTGAATCAGCACCACTGGAGCACTGCAGGGTTTATTTGTCCGTGAATGTCTCCAGGAGGAGCACGCTGTGTCTATATTTAGCCAGCAGCAGCCCCACATCCCAGCACTCCATGAAAAATTCAAGCCCTTCGCCTTCCCCTTTCCCACCCCAGCATTCCCGACCCCCCCTCCAGCTGCAGCAGGACACAGCTCCCACAGGGAGCTGCATATTCCTCTTTTCCCTGCTCTGTCTCCCCCAGCTCCTGGCAGCAGGCGCAGATCCATAGCAGAGATCAGGGGTTGGTGCTCCCGAGCTCTCCGGCCGATTGCACACGGGCATGATCGCTCCTGCTCAGCCCTCCAACACTAATTCATGGGAAAAATGGAACTCCACATGGAGCCTGCTGATCCAGAGGCTGTGGAAGCGCCGGGTCAGCACAAGGAGGCTGCTCAAGCAGGAGGAGTTCTCTCTGATGAGGCGGGAGCAGGGAATTTTTGCAGAGCCACGACTTGCGCTGAATCACCGGGATTATCCGTGGGGAAAGGGAAGGTCCTGCCCGGCTCTGGGTCAAAATCGCTCCCACTTTTCTCTCCCAGGTCTCCAAAGGGATCTCAGGGAGGAAAAGGAGGGAGCAGGGAAGGCCTGATGCAGGGAAATGGGGAATTGCTGCCTCTGGCAGGAGGAGGGAGCATTATCCAAGATAAAAGTTATGTAAGGGATGGATCCCAGAATCCCAGGCTGCCGTGGGTTGGGAGAGACCTTAAATCCCATCCCACTGTCCCAGGGTGCTCCAAGCCCCATCCAGCCTGGCCTGGGACACTTCCAGGCATTTGTTGTTACCAAGCTCTTGTCTCCCACCAGACACTTCCTTCCCTGCATTTTCCCAGCACATTCCACCTTCTCCTCAGCTTTAAAAATCCCTTTTTCCCCCTTTTCCAGCCCAGCAGCTCCAGGGGGACAGAGGGAAGCTGGAGCTGAAGGTCCCAGTCCCAGGAAATCCTGGCTCTGCCAGGGCCCAACGTGTTTTGTCCACATGACCAAGAAATATTGGATTTTCCACTGCTGGATTTTGTCTCACAGCAGCACTGGGAAAAGATCTGCCTGATGTTCAGCCCCGAGAGTTTTAAAGGAATGTTTTACAGGGATATTTTAAGGGAATATTTTATCATGCTCAGGTTATGCTTCAGAATATTTCAAATAAAATAAATGCAATTTTAAAGCCACTTCCAAGGTGTAAAATGCTGAATCCTCTTTTCCTGTTGCCCCCCCATCCAACACACAAGAAAAAAATCCCAAAATCCGAATGGAAAGATAAAAATAAATAAATAAATTGACCTTTAAAGGTCCCTCCCAAGCCAAACCATTCCAGAATTTCGGTATTTTGCTCTCCACCTTTAAAGTTCCTGAATTTGTATTGAGGTTTCTCACTGACCCTGAGAACAGACATCCAAAACAACCCCATTTTTAAAGGGAATTACCAGAATCCTGTAATTTCCAATTGGGTCCCAGCTCTTTATTCCCTCCAGTTGCTGCATTCTGAACTCACACTCCCTGGATCTGAGAGAACCCTTCCTGTGCTTCCATAATTCCAGTTTTTTCCTGTTTTAAAGCAAATCCAGAGGAGAAGGCCTTTGATGCCATCCCGATTTCTTTAATTAAAAAGCCTGGCAGGCTCTGGAGCTCTTTAATCAGCAAATCACGGGAAGAGGTCTCCAAAATAATGAGTTTGGAAAATGGATGCACAAACCATTCCTGCAGAGTTTTGTCTGCTTCAGATTCCCATTAAGGGTTCATTTTCCAGGAATTTTAGCAGCTTATCAATAAATTGCAGGATAATACACACAATTATAAAAGGTTGCATAATCCCAAACACATCCAGAGGCAAACCCCAGCAGGAAAATCCAGGATGAAAGTCCAATTCTGCCCAGGAACAGCACCAGGAAGCTTTGCTGACAACAGAGCTTCCAATTCTCCAATTCTCCATCCCAACCATGGGAAACAAGGACAAAAACTGGGAAATAAACCCTTGGAATGTTCTCCCCAATTCCACATTATCCTAATAACAGAGGGGTGGAAGACAGATCCAGAATAACCCGGAATGATCAGCCCTGACCCTCAGCAATCAGCAGCAGCTCCGGGTGCTGAAAGGCCCCTGGAGCATCCCCGCTGGGAAGGGCTCCAAAAAATGGGAACAATCCCAGCCCCAGAGTGGGGCATCCTCCAGCTCCTGGGTCTGGGATTGGGAGGAACTCAGAGCACTCCCCACGCAGGAATTTTAGGTCATGGAATCCTGGAATGGTTTGGGTTGAAGGGACCTTAAATCCCATCCCATTCCATCCCAGACACCTCCCACTATCCCAGGGTCCAGCCTGGCCTTGGACACTCCTGGGCATCCAGGGGCAGCCATGGAATAACCTGTGCCAGGCCCTCCCCACCCTCCCAGCCAGGAATCCCTTCCCAATATCCATCCAAATCTTCCCTCTTTTAGCTAAAAACCATCCCAAGGAATCACCTCCATCACCCTTGGCCGTGACCCCTGCTGTGACTCCTAAAAAATCCCTCAGAGGAGACATTTCCCTAAAGGAAAGGCCTGGCTGGAATCTGGGAAGGGAAGAACTCAGCTCAGCCCTGCTGCTCCCCCCAGGGAATTCCAGGAAGGATCAGAAGCTCCCAGCTTCCCTCCTGCCTCTGGGAATATGCTGGATCCGCTTCCCACGTCTCTTCCTCCAACCAAACCCTGTCATTATGGAGGGGAAGGAGAGCAGGAAGGAATGTCGGTGTTTCCCAAAATTCAGAGGCAGCACACAGACCCCATCCAGGCGGGAGGCATCCCGGAGAAATCATCTGGATCCGGCTTCATGAGGGAAGGCATCGGAAAGGGGGATTTTCATCAGCCAGGTGGGACTGATGAGCCGGAAGATCCCGCTTAACTCATCGGGCATCTCCCAAAAAATCTCCAGGGCCTCTGCAGCCAGCAAAAGCCAAATTTATTGGGAATATCTCCTCAATACTTCCTCAATTTTCCACACTCCAAACCCCTCGGTGCTGGAGCTGATCAGAGCCAAGGGATGAAAGCAGGGAAGGAAGCTCAAGGAAAAAAATTCCTCCCAAGCACCTGCTGGAGCCAACCTGGAGCTCCAAATCCAGGGAAAAGACAGAGGTGCCTCAAACCGTGAGTATTCGGAAAGCCCAACTTTGGCTGCCTCAGAACACCTCGCAGCGTGCCCGGAGGAGCAGGGAGCGCTCCAAGGCCGGGAGGGAATTCCAGCCCCGCGGACCCGCGGTGTCCCCACTCACCCGTGGTCTCGACGATTCCCTCCAGGATGACGACGATCTCGAACTGCTCCGTGTGGATGCTCCGCTGGGAGAGGTCGTAGAAGGGGCTCTTGGAGTCGATGACGTGGCAGATGGTCAGGGGGGACACCAGGAACAGCTGGTCCGCCCCGGTGCTGAACCCCACGTCCAGCTCCAGCTGATCCAGGGGCAGGAATTCCCCCTCCGGAGTCTGCCGGGACTGCGAGCGACAAGGAGGGAAAGAGAGGTTGGAGCTCCTCACCCCTGGAAGTGTCCAAAGCCAGCTTGGACAAGGCTTGGAGCAACCTGGGATAGTGGAATGCCTGCCCATGGGATGGGATTTAAATCCCTTCCCACCCAAACATTCCCAGTTCTGGGATTTCACCGAGTGGAATCGGGAGTTAAGGACAATGGGGTGCTTGGGGACACGGCCAATCCAGGGAAAGTCCAGGATGGGCTCTGGGGGGGGAAGGAAATCATGGAATCCCAGAAAGTTTGGGTTGGAAAAGCCCTCCAAGGTGGAGTCCAAGCATTCCCAGCACTGCCCCAGGTCCCCAGGTGCCACATCCACGGCTTTGAAATCCCTCCAGGAATGTGACTCCAGCCCAGCCCCGGGCGGCCATGCCAACGCCTGACCTCCCTTTCCCTTTCCATGGGGAAATCTTCCCTAATATCCAATCCAGCTCCAGGTTAAATTCCCACAGCCCATCAGTGCCTTCCCTCCCTCCCCTGCATCCGTGGGGTTCCCAGGGAATCCAGCACATCCCTCGCAGCCCTGCCGTGGGACAGCTGCAGGAATCCAGGTGTTCCCGGATCCAGCTGGGATCCCACACGCTCCGAGCTGCTCCCACGGAATTCAGAAGGAATTCCAGAGCTGAAATCCAGATAAACCAGATAGAAGCGAACACCTCCCCAGTCCCTGGAAGAACCCGACCCCAGGCAATTCCAGAGGGGATATTTTGCAAAGGAATGACCCTGAGTAACTCCCTTGCTCCAAGTGATGAGGGGGGGGAAACTCGGGAATTCTGAGGGCCATCAAAGCTCTTTCCACTCCCAAAAACCCATCCCAAAATTCCCACTGCAGCACAAGAGGCTTTGCACTCATTTCCCACCGCAGGGCTTTGGGGTTGGCTTTGCTCCTGGGCTGAGCTCAGCAGGACAAAGAAAGGAATATCCCCCCGTGGATTGGGAGTTCCAATGCCACGCAGTTCTGCAGGAAAAGAACCTTTTCCATACCAAAAGCCCTTCCCAAAGGAAATCCGGGCCCCCCGGGGCTGCACCTCAGCTGACACAGGTGACTCCCAGCCAGGGCAGGAGCTCCGAGGGAGGAGCTCCCCAATTCCCGCTCCGCGTCCCCGTGCCCCCGAAAGCTGGGAATATAAACCAGGCTCGGCAGTGCCCTGGGAAGAGGGATGGCTCTCCCTGCTGCAATCCTTGGTTTCCTCTTTTTCCCCTTAGTTTTCCCTTTTTTTCCCATTTATTGGCTTCCTTTTCCTCCCTTTTTTCCTTTTTTCCCTTTCCCTGCTTTTCTGTTTTCCCTTCCCCCCTTTTTTTCCTTTTGTTCCCTTCATCCTTTTTATTTCTTCCTTTTATTTTCCCTTTTTCCTATTTTCTTTCAGTTTTCCTTTTGTTCCCCCCCTCTTGGGTCCCTTTT
The DNA here is from genome assembly GCF_017639235.1 of Corvus kubaryi. Lineage (NCBI taxonomy): Eukaryota > Metazoa > Chordata > Aves > Passeriformes > Corvidae > Corvus > Corvus kubaryi. The sequence goes on from NW_024581135.1 coordinate 1,033,724, forward strand.
ATTTTCCCTTCCTTGCTTTTATCCTCTTTCCTTCTCTCGTTTTCCATTTCTTTTATTTTTTCCCATTTTATTTTCCCTTTCCCCTCTTCTTCCCTTTTGCTTTTATTCCTTTTTTTATCTTTTTTTACCCTTTTCCCCCCCTTTAATTTTCCCTTTCCTTTTATTTCCCTTTTTTCTTTAATTTTCCTTTTATTTTCCTCTTTCCCCTTTTTTCATTTTATTTTTTCCTCTTATTTTCCCTTTCATTTCCCTTACCCCCTTTTTTTTTATTTTACTTTTCCCTTTTATTTTGCCCTTCCTCCATTTTTCCTTTTTTCCCCTTTTTTCCTTCTAATTATCCTTTCTCCCCCTTTTTTTTTTCCTTCCCCTTTTTTTCCCAGGAGGCCTGGCCAGCCACTGCTTTTCTTCCAAGCACAAACCTTTCCTCCCCCCCATTTCAAACCCAGGGAATTCTTTTGGAGCCACGCTAAGTTGGAAGCTCCAGCTTTTAAAATTCCCCCTGTGGCACTCCCAGAGCCAAAAAAAAGAGAGCCATTTTCAAATGCTGGCCTGGAAATGTCTCATTTTTGATCTTTTATAGCTTGAAATACAGGAAGTTATTAAATATATTTCTATTTCCATAGTATGTAGATATATATTTATACATTCATCGTTAAATGTTTCAAAAGGAATTTTATAAATAATATATTGTTTAATAGAAATACATTTATGATTACATACGATTTAAATCCAGGATGTTATGTTGTTATGCTATTTTTAGATATTTATCAATAGAATTAATATCTATAAACAATATTTCCAATATTTATAATCATACATTAGCACTTAGACTATTTATTAAGGATATTCCATCATTTTAAAGCTATTGAAGGGCTATTTGGGGAGTTTTTTAGGAATTCTTTCCCTCTTTTAGGCACAGACCCCCTCAGGGTTCAGGGGACCCCAGCACTGGGACAGCGCTGATCCCAAAATCCCACGGGAAACAGGGATTTGGGGAGAACAGGACAACTTCAGGAGCCTCCCATGGGGATGAGCGTCCGTCCCTGGGGGTGGCTGGGGGAGCAGGGAGCAAAGGCGGCCACATTTCCAGGGGGGATTGTCCCGGGAAAGGGGACCCTGCCTGGCCCTGCACAGCACCCTCATTCCCGGCAGGATACTCTTCCCATGGAAAGAGCACCCACATTCCCTGCACAGCACCCATCCTGAGGGAAGGACACCTCAATTGCCTGCACAGCACCCACATCCCAGCCAGGGCACCCACATTCCCCGCAGAACATTCCCATTCCTTGCACAGCACCCATCCCAAGGGAAGGGCATCCCCATTCCCGGCACAACATCCACCCTGAGGGCAGAACATCCATGTTCCCTACGCGGCACCCACATCCCGAGGGCAGGGTACCCCCATTCCCTGCAGGACACCCAATCCCA
>NW_024581135.1:1040151-1048847 GCF_017639235.1 Corvus kubaryi
CACCGCAGCTGGACCCGCCCCACACTGAGGTCCGCCCCCTCTGACCCCGCGCAGCGTCTGCCGCGCACATCTCGCTCCTCACCCTCGCCATCCTCAGTGCGCTCCTCATCTTCCTCCCCCGAGCATCCTTCCCTCATCTTCCTCCTCCCCATCATTCTCTCTCCAGCATCCTCCCCCCAGCATCCTCACCCGGGGCTCCATCCCTCCTCCTCCTCCTCCACCCCCGGAGGGACTCCAGCTCCCACAGAACCAACCAGGAGGGGGCGAGGGGAGGCCGGGCACCCCCACTCCTTCCTATCCTATCCTGTCCTACCCTATCCCATCCTATCCCATCCCCTTTTATCCCATTGTTCCCTTCACTGCATTCTATTCTATTCTAAGCTGTTCGAGTGTTTCGATCCTCACAGCAGTGCCAGGACAGAGGGGACACAGCCCCTTCCACCCGGGAAGGAAATCCCTAAAAGTAGCAGAGCCACAAAGCTCAGCCCTGATGCAGACCTGGTGGGAAGTGGGAAATCAGCCCCAAAGTTTGGATGAATACACAGAGAATCATGGAACAGTTTGGGTGGGAAGGGAGCTGGGGTTGCTCCGAAGGGTCAGGCTGCATCCAAGGGTGCTCCTCACCCACTCCTTCTCCTGGTGCTCCAGAGAAAACTTGGATTGTCAGCTTTTAGCCATGTGCTAGAGCCCAGCCACACCTCATTGCCTCTTTATCCCTTCACCTTCCTCAGAAATAATTCCCAAGGATTTTTCCTGCCACTGCATTTCTGTTATTTTTTTCTGGTTATTTTTTTTGCCAGAAAATGAATTTAGTTTCTCACTTTTCTATTTTCTATTCCCATTCTCCTGTTCCCAACCTTTTCTCCCTGAAACACACGCTGTCCATTCCTTTCCCCACCCACTTAAAGGGAATCCTGGGTGGAATTCATCCCAAATTCTGGCTGAGCAGTGCCAGGCTGCCAGAACCCTCCTGGCTCAGAGATCCTCAGGCCTCGCCAGCTTTACATCTCCCATTTCGGCTTCCTCCATCCCTCCTGCTTTCCCAGAGGCCTCTCCCACCTCTTTCCCATCCCTGGGCTGGAACTGGGCAGCTTCCATGTGATCCGTACAGTGACAATCCAAGGGGAGCCATTCCCTGTAATTACTGCAATTAAAATCCGCATCATCGCTGCTTTTGGGGGGTGAGCGGATTCCCAGCATCCGTGTCCTGCCATCCGGGGGGAGACGAGGAAAGAGTGGGAGTGGGAAAGGAATGACGGCCATGTAGAGCGCCACCCCAAGGGTCCTGGCGACGGGAAGCTGCTCCAGGGAGCCCTGGGAGAGCTCTTCCCCCGGACTGACAGAACTCCCAGCTGATCCCGCCGTGCCGGAGCCACGGGGTTTTCCTGGGTTTTCCCAGCACAACCCAGGAAGCTTTGGTGCTGCCAAATCCCACTGGGCACGAGAGAACACCCAAAGTCCTCCAGGATATTCTCCAGGATCTCCTCCAGCTTTTCGAGGAGAGCCCAGCACATCCCACCCTGGAATTAGTGGTGCCTTCCCCTCGAATTCCCTCTGATGTCCCGAGGCTGCTCCTTCCCGCTGCTCCCAGCACGGACACGGAGGGAGGAGCGGCCCGGAACAGATGTGAGGCCGCACATCTGCCCCGTTCCTGAAAAAATGCGGGAAGCTGCGTCTGCCTCACTCTGAGAGCCCCTGGCAGGGCCTGAAGGGGCTCCAGGAGAGCTGCAGAGGGACTGGGGACAAGGCCTGGAGGGACAGGACACAGGGAATGGCTTCCCAGTGCCAGAGGGCAGGGCTGGATGGGAGATTGGGAAGGAATTCCTGCCTGGGAGGGTGGGGAGGGGCTTGGATGGAATTCCCAGAGCAGCTGTGGCTGCCCCTGGATCCCTGGCAGTGCCCAAGGCCAGGCTGGACATTGGGGCTTGGAGCAGCCTGGGACAGTGGGAGGTGTCCCTGCCCAGAGCCTGCTGCCATCCCAGCTGAACATTCCAGCTGAGCTTTCCCATCCCACGGTCCGAGGTTTGTGTTTGGGTCCATTTAAACTCACCTGCGCAGGAATTCCCTCCGGAGCTCCTTTTCCCGCAGTTCCATTTCTTACCTGCAATTCCCCGATTTCAGCACCTGGAAGCTTTTCCAGGCTTTAGCTGACATGGGGATGACGACAGATAAAATGCTTAAATTAATTATTGAATTAACAGAGACATTCCCAAACCTGGCTCATCCAATCCCACTGCCTGGAAGGTGCCTGGATATGGATTTGAGGGCCGATCCTGCTGTTTTCCCTTGGGAAAATGTTTTCCAGTTTGAAATGGGACTTGGAGCAGGCGGCCATGGCACCAATGCCAGGATTTTCCTGACCCTAGAAACATCCTGAGGGGTTTCATCCAGAGGGGAGAATCCCTAAATCCCTTAAATAAATCCCAAAGACAGGGATTAAGTCAGATTTCCAGGGAATGCGATGGAGGTTGCTTCCCTCTCTGTCATCTTCTGTCAATCTTAATAATTAACATTCCTGAGAAATTCCAAAAAAAAAGGGGAATACCTCCACACTGGCACTCATCCCTCCCAAAGGGATCACCAGGTGATTCACCGCCAGGCTCCGAAGCCCGTCATTAAGAGGAGCAGTTAATTATTAAGTTAATTGCCCCTCTGCAGAGTCCGTTAATTATCAGCCGGGAGGCTGGGCCTGGCCGGGGTTCGGTGTCACCTGCAGAGCCAGCCTGGAACACGGAATTACTGGGAAAGGGGATTTATTTGGGGTTATAGATAAGGAAGAGACTCTGGATGCGGGGAATCTCATTAAACGAGGTATTAATTAGTCCTTTGGTGATGTAATTGACTGAAGGGCGCTGCAGCAGTGTAGGAATTCTGAAATTATATATTCATGTATCAATTGTATTTCTAATTAGGATTCTATACATAGCTCCGACGTCGAGGAACCTTGGGATGGGGCAGGGATGTGGAGCTGTCCCCCTCTGGAGCCGGGGGTGTTCCACAGGGAAGTGACACCGCCCTCCCCCGCGGTCCCCAGGACGTTCCCAACCTCCTCCTTCCCAAATTCCCGGCCACAGGACCCACCCAGGGCTGTGGTGAGGCCAAAACCCTCGGGAAGGAGATGAAATAAATAATTGATTCCTTTTTTCCTGCATGGAAATTCCTGTTTCAATTCGATCCTGATGTTTTCCTGCTCTTTTTACAAAGCAGAATAAAATCTCCCCTTTCTGGGGAGCTTTTAAGCCACATTCTGTATTTTGGGGGTGATTTGAGGATGAGGAGCGGGAATATTTGGGCAGCGAGGCTGGAGATGAGCCCCCACTCCAAATTAATCCAGGATATTCCAGCTCCATGCACGCCCAGCAATCCCTTTTCCCAGTTTAACTCCCTCCTGCTTCCCCTTTCATGCTGTGTATCCAGCAGATTTCCTCTGCAGTTCTCACCATACCCAGATATCCCAGGATGAATCCATGACCACCAGAGCGGGATACAGAAAATACCGGCATTTTTAATGACCCAGTGCATTTACAGAGGTTTGTGGGAACTGTGAGGGAAATCCTGGGAAGTATTTCCCCACTTACGCCTGCTGGGATCCCGCTGCCCTGGGATTTCAGTCTCCTGAAGCCCCTGGGCACTGAGAATTCCCAAAATCCCAGCCCAGAGAGGGACACAGCTGCATTGGGGTGGCCCCCAAATGAATGTCCCCCACACATTTTGGGAATGTCCCCGCATGGACAGGCCCTGTCCCCACATCCCGGCTGGGAGCAGCTCCCGAGTGCCAGCGGCGCTTTGGGAACAGCCACGCCCACAGAAGGATCGAGCCCCAAAATTCCCAAAGGCAGAGAGGAGCCTCTGTGGTTCCTGCGGGAGCGAGAACAGCTGGAGGCAGAGCTGGGAGGGGATGCAGGGACTGAGCTCTGCCTGCGGCCTGCGGGATGCAGGGATTCGTGGATGAGTTGGGGATGGAGGAATGGAGGCTCTCCAGGCTCTGGGGCCTCAGAGGGGCACTCTGGGTCCTTCCAGCTGTTCCCTGAGCCCCAGCTCCGGCCCCAGTTCCATTCCCATGGAGAGGACAATTCCAGTCCCATGCAAGGAGGGGACAGTTCCCTCCGTGCCACTGCGAGGTCCTGTGTGTGCCGTTCCTTCCCCTCGGCATTCCCGTGTCTCCTGTTGGGATTCCTGGTGAAGTGCAGTCTTGGCCTGGTTTTCCCAGCACCAGATCCCATTTTTTCCCAGCACAACCCAGGAAGCTTTGGTGCTGCCAAATCCCGCTGGGCACGAGAGAACACCCAAGGTCCTCCAGGATATTCTCCAGGATCTCCTCCAGCTTTTCCAGGAGAGCCCAGCACATCCCACCAGCTCTAGCCACGCCTCCCAGCATGGCTCCCAGTGCCAAACTGGTGCCACAAAGCCTTTTATACTGGGCCACCTCTCCGTGGTGACAGCCCCACCTCCATATCCCAACTTCTCCAGCGGATGGTGCCTGTGGAATCTCTGGAGCACGCTGGAGTCGCTACCAGCAGGCCTTGGATCACTCGGAGGCTCCGAGGGGTCCAGGGGCGCCTGTGGCACCGGGAAGCCCCCGTGACTCGGCTGGGGTCGGGATTGGGCTCTCTCCAGCACGGCGGGAGCGGCGGGCTCAGGCGGCCAGGGTCATGTTGCGCAGCAGCCACTGCTGGGCGCGGCCGGGCCCGCACTCCCGCATGGTGGGCACCAGCCGGTCCTCCTCCGACGGCTCCGCCAGGCACTGGTTGCTGTTCAGGTGCCTCAGGGTGAGCTTCTGCAAGGGGCGACAGAGAATTCCCGTGAATCCCAACATCCCGTCGGGAAGATCCTTCAGGCCTGGCCCGGGCGCGGCATGGGAACCTCCTGGAGCACGCAGGGCCTGCCAGCCTCGTCCCACATGGAGCCACCCAGCTCTGCTGGACCAACACATCCCCCAGCAACGGGAAGGCAATTCCAAGGAACTCTCATTGCCAAGGCACAGCTGCTGGATGGAGGAGTTTGGCCTCCGTGGCCACATGGAATGTTTGTGAGCTGATGGAAATGTATCTGCTCACTATTCCATGGAAACGCTCCTGTTCCCAGGGCATTTTTCCTTCTTGGGACACCCCTTCTGTTGCCACCACATTTCTGAGGGATGGGGAAGGAATAAAACACCAACTGTTGCACTGGGAGAACAAATTCCCGGAGCAATCCTGGGAAGTTGAGCAGGAAATTCTGCACTTCAGTAACAGGGCAGGTACAGCCCAGCTGAGCCAGGGCTGCTCCCTCCCTCCCTCCCTGGGCACCCTGTGCCAGGGCCTGCCCACCCTCCAGCCAGCAATTCCCAATTCCCAATCTCCCATCCATCCCTGCCCTCTGGCAGTGGGAAGCCATTCCCTGTGTCCTGTCCCTCCAGGCCTTGTCCCCAGTCCCTCTCCAGCTCTCCTGGAGCCCCTTCAGGCCCTGCCAGGGGCTCGGAGCTCTCCCTGTGTCCTTCCCTTCTCCAGGGGAACATTCCCAGCTCTCCCAATACCCCTGGGAATGGGGAATTTCAGGATTGAACTCCTGCCTGCAGAGCATCCACTGGAGCAGAGCCCGATTTTATGGCAAGGGAACAAAGCGGGAAAACCAGGATGGGCAGGAAAATCCTGGAGGCTCCCAGACAGGGGAGAAAGGAGGGATTAATCCCAAAATTCATCCCAAACAGCCCAGGCTGAGGGCAAACCTTGGGATTGCCTTAGGGACAAGGGGGGCTGGGATGGTGGGAGCTGCTTGAGGGCTTGGGCTCACCCAGGAGGATAAATACTGATATAACAAAATAAAATATAAAATGTGTAAAAAATAGAAAAGACTAAAAAATACGAGAAAATATAAAATAATAGAAAATAATAAAAAAGATTATATATAATATAAAAATATAAGATATAAATACTATAATATAGATTCATATAAAATATTAAGATTGATATATTGTATAAAATCACATGGATTAATATAAAATATAAGACAAAAAGATGTAAAATAATATAATCTAGATGAATATAAAAATATAACGAAGAATAATATGTAAGAATAATATAAAATATAAATTAGTATAAAATAATATCATCTAGATGAATATCAAATATAACATAAAGAATAATATGTAAGAATAATATAAAATATAAATTAGTATAAAATAATATCATCTAGATGAATATCAAATATCAGATAATAGAAAAATAATGTAGCAGAAAATAATATAAAATATAAATTAATATAAAACAATATAAATTAGAATAATATGAAATATGAGATCATATAAAAATAACATTAAAATAATGTAGCAGGAAAAAATATAAATATAAATAGAATATAGAATAATATGAAATATGAGAGAATATAAAATGAATATGAAAATATAAAATATAAATTAATATGAAATAATATAGAACAATACGAAACATGAGATCATATAAAAATAATATAAGAATAATATAAAATATAAAATATAAATGAATATAAAATAATATCGAATATTATGAAATAGCAGCTAATATAAAAATAATATAAGAAGAATGTAAATAATATAAAATATAAATTCATATAAAATAATTTAAAATATTATGAAATATCAGCTAATATAAAAATCATGTAGCAGAAAATAATATAAAATATAAATGAGTATCAAATATTATCATATCATAACTGAAGGAGAATCAGGAATCATTTTAACAAGTGTCTGATGCTCCCAGGGCTCACAAACACCATTTATGTTCATTATTTCTAACATTTCTGTATGATATCATATTTATGGACTAATGTGGCTTTATAGTCCTAGATGGCATAATAAACCTACACTGGTGTTCAGCAGTGCCAATTGATATCTATTAGAGTTCATGTATTTGTATCAGTTTTACTTTTATCTAGAAAAAAAAATATGTAAAAAGAACACCTATAGAGATCAAATCTTAAAAATATATGAAAAAAGACTAACTGAACTGCTGGGAAATTCCTGCAAGGAATTTGGTTTTACTCCTTGGGCTCCTCCACGGAGTGTAATAAATTCTCTCTGAATTCCATGAAAAAGTCGATGAAAATTCTGGGAACAATTATATAAAAATTCTATGAAAACATGTATCAAATTCTATGAAAATCTCTGAAAAACCCCATGAAAATCCCATGAAAATCCCATGAAATCCCACAAAAATCCCACGAAAATCCCATGAAATTTCTATGAAAATCTCACAAAAATCCCATGAAATTTCTATGAAAATCCCACAAAAATCCCACAAAAATCCCACGAAAATCCCACGAAAATCCCACGAAATGCCTATGAATATCCCACAAAAATCCCATGAAATTTCTATGAAAATCCCATGAAATTTCTATGAATATCCCACAAAAATCCCATGAAATTTCTATGAAAATCCCATGAAAATCCCACAAAAATCCAATGAAAGTCCCACGGAGAATTCCATGGAGAATTCCAGGAAAAGCCGAACCTTTTTGAGAAAATCTTTTGCAACTGGAATGATTTTTATATGTCGGAATAAGAACCAAACCTTCACCTCCTGCAGGTTGGAACAATCCCGGTGACAGCAGGAGATCAAGGGAGCTTAATTCATCTAAAATGAATTAAAGCTAATAATAATTAACACTAATAATTGCTAGTAACTAATAATCACTAAGACAAACTAAACCAACACTAAACATCTGTTCTATCCTAAAGCTACAAAATCCCCTTCTGTCTTGTTTTATAGGAGAATTTGATATGAAAAAATTCTGTTAAATGATATGAAAAGGGTGTGGAAAAATTCCATCCAATTCTACGAAAATGGCATGGAAAGTTCTAAGGGAAGCCTGAGGAAATGATATTTTAAAATGATATTAAACTACATGAAAATGATACGAAAAATTCTATCAAATTCTATGAAAACTCCATGAAAAAGTCTAGGAAGAACAACTCAATTTGATGAAAATCCTATTAAAATTCGATGCAAAATTCCATTAAATTCTATGAAAATTCTATGAAAAAAAACTGTAAGAAAATTCTATGAAAAACAGTAAGAAAATTCTATGAAAAACTGTAAGAAAATTCTATGAAAGTTCTGGGGAAACTCTCTGAAAGAATTTAAGAAAATCCTATGAAAATTCCACCAAAAACATCCATACAATTCGACGAGAAATCCAATGAAAAAAAATCCATGAAAATTCCATGAAAGAATTCCACGGAAATCTACCAATTACAGACAAATGAACATTTTTTAGACCCTCCAAAAGATACAGGAAGTTAAAAAACACTTTCACCTCCAAATAAAACAAGCCAGAAATCCCGCCGAGCTCCTCCAGCAGAGACCAGCACGGGAAGACTCCCTGGGAATTCCTTACCCCACTACATCCCAGATTTCCTTCCAATCCCAACGTCCCTAAAGGAAATAGTCAGTGGGGCTGTAGTAAATCTTCCTAAAGACTTCCAGGCGGGAATAATTCCTGAGGATCCAGGTCTGCAGGGGGCTGCCATCGCAGGCCTCCACCGTGGGGCCCTGGGAGCCGTCCTCGATCCTGCCCAGCGTCAGGCACGACTGCGTGATGATGTGCAGGAATGTGCGCCTCTGGAAAACCGGGAATGCTCAGCAGGAAGAGCAGGGAAAACACACAGGGATAGACTGGGAGTTACTAATGGACAACGGGCTGGGAATGCTCCAGGGCCAAAGTTACTGATGGGGAACGGG
>NW_024581135.1:1048857-1057832 GCF_017639235.1 Corvus kubaryi
GTTACTGATGGAGAACGGGCTGGGAATGTTCCAGAGACAAAGTTACTGATGGAGAACGGGCTGGGAATGCTCCAGGGCCAAAGTTACTGATGGAGAACGGGCTGGGAATGCTCCAGGGACAAAGTTACTGATGGAGAACGGGCTGGGAATGCTCCAGGGACAAAGATACTGATGGAGAACGGGCTGGGAATGCTCCAGGGACAAACATGAATATCCAGAGGGAAATTCATGGACTTAGCTCCACCCAAAATCTCCGCCCTGCTCTTGAGACCATTCCCAGGATCCAGAGCGGGTTGTGGCTCCCAATCCCGCCTCTCCAGCCCCTTGGATTGCTGCAATTCCCCACTACAAAGATCCAGGCACAGACGGGGTTTTTCCTGCACAAGCCACCCTGAATCCCATTTGGGAATGACCCAATTAAAAATAGAATTAATTAAATATTTCTGACTTCTTTTCCCAACAGCAATTCCAGCTTTTCCCTCCTGGTGCCAACTCCAGGTGGGGTGAGATGAAGGGAAGCTTCCCCTTCCCTAAACTCTTCCCACTGTCACCCCATCACTATGGCACCAGGGCTGGAGCAGCTGGAATGCTCTTCCCACATCCCAGCCCTCACCCTCTCTTTTTCCATGTTTTTGGCTTGGGAATGGAAAAAGTGACGTGAGGATAAAGGAGCCGCTAAAAATACCAAGGCCAAGTGTCCCTAAAATGTCACTTGGAGTCACTGCCAGGGACATCAGGGCTGGATCACTCGGGATCAGCGCTCCCTGTTCCCATCTGTCTGTGAATCTTTCCAGGGAAAGCAGAGGTCCTTGAATAAAGGACTCAGAATTCTCTCCCAGGTGTTTACAGGATATGAAATATCCAAAGGTAGCTGATTCCTCACATGAGGATAAACGTGATGGTGGGAATCCAAGCAGGCTTTTCCTGGTACGTGGATTCATGGAATGGTTTGGGATGGAAGGACCTTAAAACTCATCCCAATCCATGGGCAGGGACACCTCCCACTGTCCCAGGCCGCTCCAAGCCCCAATGTCCAGCCTGGTCTTGGGCACTGCCAGGGATCCAGGGGCAGCCATGGAATAACCTGTGCCAGGGCCTCCCCACCCTCCCAGCCAGGAATTCCTTCCCAATCTCCCATCCAGCCCTGCCCTCTGGCACTGGGAAGCCATTCCCTGTGTCCTGTCCCCCCAGGCCTTGTCCCCAGTCCCTCTCCAGCTCTCCTGGAGCCCGTGCAAGGGGCTCTGAGCTCTCCCTGGATCCCTCCCTTCTCCAGGTGATCATTCCCAGCTCTCCCAGCCTGGCTCAGGGAGCAGGAAGCTCTGGAATGCTGGAGCAGCAGCTGTGGAGAAGCACGGAGTGAGGGCACTGCTACAGGCACTGCTGGAGGAGCTACTCCAGGGGTTGGGATGCGGCACAGGGATGGCACCAGACTTACCTCGAAGCTATATTCCCATTTCCCAAAATACTGAGGGAAGGGAAGACAAAAGGAAAGTGGAGTCAGAGACCCAAGATCCATCTTTTGTGCAGCCCCTCAGCTCTCCCTGGATGGAAATTCCACAGCTTTGCAAGGACACTGCGATTAGGGGCAAACAGTGGCAATTATACAGGAGAAACCCATGGAATTCTGAGTGGGAAGGGATCCACAGGGATCACTGATCCAACCCCCAACCCTGCCAGGATATCCCAACAATCCCATCCTGTCCCTGAGAGCGTTGTCCAAACATGCCTGGAGCTCTGGCAGCCTTGGAATAAACTCTGAGGGATCCATCAGAAATAAACCCGGAGGGATCCATCAGGAGTAAACCCTGAGGGATCTGCCAGGAGTAAACTCTGAGGGATCCATCAGGAGTAAACCCTGAGGGATCTGCCAGGAATAAACTCTGAGGGATCCATCAGGAGTAAACCCTGAGGGATCTGCCAGGAGTAAACCCTGAGGGATCTGCCGGGAACAAACCCTGAGGGATCCATCAGAAATAAACCCTGAGGGATCTGCCAGGAGTACACCCTGAGGGATTTGTCGGGGACAAACCCTGACATCACCATCCATCCACAAGGAATTCAACTCCTTCCTATCACCTGTGACACATTTCCAGCCTTATTTTTTCCCTGGATTCCTTCCTGCGTGTCACGTGCCAAGATTTCATCCCTCTCCACATCCAGAGGTTTCCCTGGCTGCCACAACGGGAATCACCCTGGCTGTGGGAGCCTGGAATTTTATGCAATATTGAAATAACACAAATTAAACTCAATTATGAGATTGTAAAAAATTAATAATGGCAGGAAATCATAGAAAATTCCCTGAAAGTCCCTTTGGGAAATCCCTTTTTAGGATTATTCCATGTCCAGCTTTTGTTGTCCAGTGCCAAGTCAGAATTCCTAAAAACCACCCCAAATCCCTCTGTGCAATTCCTGAATAAGCAAGGAAAGGAAAAATCAGTGTAATCCCACTGGAAAACCAAATTAATCCAAACAAGGGATCCAGGCAATATCCCAGAACTGTTTCTCTGGGAAAAAAAAAAATTGGAATATCACAACTGTTTGTGTCCTTGGGAAATCAATCCTGGGTATTAGGAATGTTTGGAGGTTAATAATACACCAATAAATATATAATTAATGGAAATAAAGCAATTCAAGGGAAAATGGGCAATATCTGAATATTCCAAGGAAAATTGATAATAAAAGGATTTGGTCAAGAAATCCAGGGATAGGGAATGCAATGGGATGTTTTCCAGGAGAACAAGTGGCCAACCCTTGGAGATGCCATGAAAACCCAGAGTATTCCTGTTCTAGGAGCTCCATCTCATGGCCGAGCCGGGATTTACACAATTCCTGGGAAATCCTGCTCACTTTAAGGGAAAACCCGGCCCATTCCCTGTGTGTGTGTTATTGGAAGAATTCCAGCTTTCCAGGCAGGAAGGTGACACCAATTCCTGTGAAATGTTGGAAATACCTTCAAAAATCCAACGGCAAATCCATCAGTGTTTTCCCACCTTTGCAGCCATGGGAAAATCCAACAGAATTCATTTTTCACATGGATATTTTTCCATTTATCCCTTGAGGAATTGCTGAGCCCAACGTGGAATATCCCAGTTTTAGGGTGGGAAGATCTGGTGTTTTCAGGTGCTGCACCTTGAGCCAGTGGCAGAGGGCAGATCCCACCATCCTGCTGCATCAGGAATGTTGGATCCAGCGGGATCCACCAGGAATTCTCCAAACAAAACCAGCCTGGATCCCTGGAGCCCTGCCTGCATCTTCTGGGGACAACTGGGAGCAAGGGAATGTTGGGTTTGGAGATGGATCAGGAACCTGGGACACCAAATCCATGTCCTGGACCTCTGGATGTTCCTTAATATCCATCAAAACCAATAAAACACGGATTAAAAATCAATTTTCATCCTCATTTCCTCAGGAATGAAGAGAAAGAAGGTGCAAGATCTGAAATCCCAGGGATTTCCTGCTGGAATGAACATTCCCAAAACCACCCAAACTTTGCAAAGTGTGCAGGGAGAAAAAGAATCTCCTTGTTAAAGAGAAAAGGGGTTCAAATGAAAATGATGGAATTGTTTCTGTTGGAAAAGCCCTCCAAGATCCCAAAGTCCAACCATTCCCAGCACTGCCATTATCCCGTGTCCACATGGCTCCCAAATCCCTCTGGGAATGAGGAGCTGCCAGGGCTGGACAAGTCTTTCCATGAATTTTTAATTTTCATCTCCTGTCTCCCTTAAAAAGAAGGATTTTTGGCCATAAAATCCTGAGATTCCACACTTCTTTTATATTAATTTGGGAATTTCATCCCATTTCTTCAACATGAACTCCCTTTAAATCCTGGGAAAAGGCACTTCCCGCCTCATGGAGGTGCCAAACTGAGGAGGAGACTGGGATCCAGAAAGGGATCAACCACCTTTTAATACAACTGGAATAAATAAACTGGGAAAACGTCACTGAAAATGAAAGGAATTTGGGGTTTTCCTTCATTTCTGTAAAAACTGCCCACGATTCTTCCATTGCCAAACAAGGCGAGCGGCAGCTCCTGGGAACGAGACTTTTTAAACCAGAACAGACTTTTTCATCCCACTAAAATGAGAATGTATGGAGTTGTTACATGGAAAATAAAGCCCCAGCCTGGAAGCTGGCGTTCAGTGGAGTCATTTTCCCTCAGGAACACCCCGCTCCACAGGGACATCCCCATCACTCCAGGAAAAACCAGGAACGGCCTCAGGCTGTGCCAGGGAGGCTCAGGTGGGACATCCCACAGGACAAAGGGGGAACACCCCAGAATTAGCGGGGCTTTCCCCTCAAATTCACTCGGATGTTCCCAAGGCTGCTCCTTCCCGCTGCTCCCAGCACGGACACAGAGGGAGGAGGGGCCTAGAACAGTTCTCCATGAGCTGATGGATTTTTTCCTTGGCAATCAGCAGTGCCGTGGATTCCCAGAGTCCTCCCACCAGGATGGGAGGAGGGGGCGGTGCCCCACAGCAAGGAATGGCTGACTGGATGCAAAGCCCCTCGGGAAATCCAGGTGGGAATTTCCAGTTCAGAATCACATGGAGATGCTGAATGTTCCTGGGATGCAGAACAGAAAATTCCACAGGGAATCATCAAATCAGCTCAGGAGCAAATCCACACTGAAGGCAGATGTGGACGAGAGGGAACGGCCTCAGGCAGGGCCAGGGGAGGGGCAGGGTGGACAGCAGCAGGAATTTCCTCATGGAAAGGGTGGTCAGCGATTGGAACTGCCCAGGGAATGGTGGAGTCCCCGCCCCTGGAGTGTCCCAGGAATTCCTGCACGTGGCTGGTTTGGGCCAAGGTGGGGATGGGGCACAGCTTGGACTTGATGACCTTGGAGGCCTTTTCCACGCTCAAGCTGCACATGAGGAGGAATTTCCCCACGGAAAGAGTTCTTAAACATTGGAATGGCTGCCCAGGGAATGGTGCAGTGCCCATCCCTGGAGGCGGCACTCAGTGCTCTGGGCTGGGGACAAGGTGGGCATCGGGCACAGCCGGGACTCCATGGGCTGGGAGGGCTTTTCCAGCCTCAGGGATCCTGGGATTGTCCCAAAACCACGGCCAGCCCCGGGATACCTCGGCATCGTACTCCCAGAGCTGGTTGCCCCTCAGGTGGTGGCACTTGAGCATGAGCACGGGGCCGTTGAGCCGCGACACGTCCAGGCACAGGTCGTCCGTGCGGATCTCCTTGTCCGCCGTGTAGGAGAACACCTGGAACACAAAGCAGGGCTGGGAAAGGGCTGCAGGCTCCAAAGCCAGCCCTGGGAGCGACCCCGGGGTGTCTCAGGAGCTGAAGGAGCCTTTCTTTGGAGAAATCCATTGGAATTCAGGAGAAGGGGAAGGTTTTCCAACGCAAAAGCAGCAAAATGAGGCCAAGTGAGGATGGAGGAAGGGACAGGAGGAATGGCAGGAGTTGGGATGAACCTCCAGGATAAATCAGGGATGGGAACATGGAGCATCCCAGCCTTTCCCCAGGAGCAGGTGGCTGGAATCCCGGAGCCACCAGGGAATGGTGGCCATGCCAGGCTGGCACTGCCCCCCGGAAAATGATATACATAATTAATTGAAACTTCGAATGAATTAAAATATAATTCATTTCATTAATTTAAAAGCCCCTTAATTATAATTTACACCCCAAACCCCACGTGAAGCAGCCCTGCTAATTTGAATACCCACTGGGATATGCAAATTTTATTCTAATTAACCCAGAGTCATTGGGCACAAGACCAAGAATTCCATCCACTTTCCCACTCCCACTATTGGAATTCCACTAAAGAACTGAACTTCCATGAATATCCTGGATATTTCTCTTCCCTACACACACTCGGAACAGATGGATCCAGCCACATTCATGGAGATTCCTGCCCCTTTCATTTGCATGAAAATAAATTCAAATTCATGATCAAATTCCCTAATGCTCGTGTCTGGAATGTTGAATTGATTATTAAATGACAGCAGGATTATATTCAATATATTCCCTGGGATACTTCCTATGGATATGCACCAACATTCCCAAAACATTTGGAGCTGAAATGGAACAAAATGGCTGAGTACTCCTAAAATCCTGAATATTCGGAACTCTCATCGATTATTTTTCCATTATTTTCACACAAAATCTAAACCAGAATTGAGATGGATATTTTAAATATTCTGAAGGAATTCTTGGCCAAACAAGCCACTTTTCCCTGGTTTTGTTTACCTGGTTCCCTCCCATGCCGTGGCAGTTGAAAAATCCCACTTTTTCGTTCTCCTTGCGGCCCATGTTGTCCAAGCACTGGTTGGTTTCAACGTTCCTGATCTGGAGAAGGAAAAGAGGTGAAATGTTCCCTGAAAAACTTCCTGGAGCTGTCCCATTTGTGCAGAAAATTGCACTTTGTAAACAGATCACATTCCCAAAGAGCCATGGAATGGTTTGGTTTGGAAGTGGCCTCAAAGCTCATCCGTGGCCACGGACACCTCACACTGTCCCAGCTCCATTCCATGTCAAGCCACGAGGGAATTCAGGATGATTATCCCAAATCTCCACTCTTTTTCTCCCTGTTTATCCTCGAAAAGAACAAAATCCTCACTTGGGAAATGCACTTTGAGGCCTGGTGCTGATCCCGTTTGATTTACATCATTTTCCCTTGGATTTGGGCCGAGGAGGAGCCTGGCCAAGCCCATCCAGGGCAGTACACGGATCATTTGTGACCTAATGCTGCTGCTCCAGCTTGGATGGACCAAATCCTGCCCAAATCTCTGCTGAAAGGCAGGAAAATGTCCAAAAAATGCTCTTCCAATGCCTTAAAACTCCCCCATTTCTCTGCTTTAAGGCTAAAATTCCCTCTTCCTGCTCCACTGGAACAGCCAAGCAGGGGTTGCTTCCCAGCTCCTGCCTGAGCTGCTGTTTCCATGGAAACGGAGGCCCCACTGCACAAATCAGGTGTTTTAATCACTATTTTCTGCCTTTCTCTTCCCATTTTCCAGCCTGCCAACGTGGCACAATCCCACTTTATTTGACATTCCTTAGACAAGTCCTTTCCTCGCTGGAAAGCCACACTTCCCTTTGTTTTGGCAGGATTAAACCGGGAATCCTCCAGTGCCTTTTATCCCTGCCTACAATGGCAAATTTCAATGGGAAATCGCTTCCCTGGCTGTCAAAAAAAGTCATTTGTTCCTTGGAGTGTTATTCCATCATCCAATCCTTTGATTGTTATCCCATCACATTTAAATCAACCCATTCCAGAGCTTTTAAAAGGCAGAGTAGGAACAACCCAATGGAATATTTTTAACTGTGAATTTGTTGGATTTGAAAGAAATTCCAGCTCCTGGTGGTCCCAGAACCTTGGGATTAGCAGGAATGTCCATGATCCTCAGCTCCAGGCTGGAAAACACTCGGTGAACAAACATTTCTTTACCAAAAAAATCCCAAAAAAGCCGTTTTCAGTCTCTTTCTAAGCAATAAATGATGATGGAAGGTTCCCCTCAACAGCTGCATATTCCTCGTGTCAAAATATTAATGCCAAACTTCACTCTTCCAGTCTCCTGCTCCATTGGGAGATCAGCGTGGCTGGTGAGCATTTGGAACAGACACGCCATTCAAAGGGAGATTTTTAAGGAGAGGGAACACGTTTGGAAGAGCAACTTCCCCTCGAAAAGGACGTAAAGCAACGCAGAAATCAAGAGAAATAAGAACTAAAGAGAACAAAGAGACAAGGAGGGAACTCCAGCACCTGAGTCCTGGCTCCAAAGCCACCTCATGCCCTTGGGAATGGCCCCATTGGCTCTGAACACCTCCTGCTTTCCTGCACTTACTGGTTTCCAGTTCCTACTGGTTTCCTATACTACTCATTTTTCCTTTACTCACTGGTTTCCTGCATTACTGATTTCCTTTACTTACTGGTTTTCCAGTACTACTGGTTTATTCTATTTATTGGTTTCCAGTACTACTGGTTTTTCCTTTACTCACTGTTTTCCTCTGCTACTGGTTTCCTTTGTTTACTGGTTTGCTGCACTTACTGGCTTCATTTACTGGTTTGTTGCACTTACTGGTTTGTTGTTACCGGTTTCCTCTCTCACTGGTTTTCTTTCCTCGCAGGTTTCCAGTTCTTACTGGTTCCTTGTACTACTGGCTTCCTTTACTTACCAGTTTTATGTATTTACTGGTTTTCTGCACTATTGGTTTCCTTTATTTACTGGTTTTCTTTACTTATGGGCTTCCAGTTCTTACTGGTTTCTTGTGCTTGTCAGTTTGTTGTAGTTACTGGTTTGTTGTAGTTACTGGTTTCTTGTAGTTACTGGTTTTCCTGGTTTCCTGGACTTACTGGTTTGCTGCACTTACTGGTTTCCTGTAATTACTGGTGTTCTTTACTTACTGGTTTCCTGTACTACTGGTTTGTTGTAGTTACTGGCTGCCTGCACTACTGGTTTCCAGTTCTTACTGGTTTTCTTTACTTGCTGGTTTGCTGTAGTTACTGGTTACCTGTAAGATCGATTTCCTTTGCTTACTGGTTTCCAGTTCTTACTGGTTTCCTTAATTTATTGCTTTTCCTGGTTTCCTAGACTTCACTGGTTTGCTGGAGTAACTGGTTTCCTGGACTTACTGGTGTTCTTTACTTACTGATTTCCAGTTCGTTCTTTACTTACTAGTTTGTGGTACTACTGGTTTCCTGCACAGGCTCATTTCCTTCACTTCCTGGTTTCCTCTTCTCCTGCTTTCCTTCACTTCCTTGTCTCCTTTCTTTACTGGTTTCCTTTCTTTACTGGTTTCCTTTCTTTACTGGATTGCTGCCCTTCCCAGTTTATTCCACCCCAGGGCAGGGCCGTACCTCTCCCAGGGAGTAGTAGCGCCGCGGGATCTGCGAGTCGGGGTAGACGTTCTCCAGGTACCAGGAGAAGGGTTTGCAGTGGAGGCTCTCCCGGAGGGCCTTCCTGGCAGAAACATCTCCATAATCCACCTTCACCACCCCTGGAACGGGACACAAGAGCCC
>NW_024581135.1:1057842-1062402 GCF_017639235.1 Corvus kubaryi
TCTCCATAATCCACCTTCACCACCCCTGGAACGGGACACAAGAGCCCGTCAGCAGCCAGGGAAAATCCCAGAGCCGCCTCCAGCTCCCCTTGATCCAGATCCGTGTGCTGGGATTGGGAGCACAGGATGTGAGGGATGAGCAGCTGCCTCTCTGTGGAGCTGTGCACGGGATAATTCATTAATTAGTTAATTAATGGAGCCAAGTGAAATGCTTGGCAAATGAGCTTTTTCCTTTCCAGGCCGTTTATCGATCTGGAAAGGCAGGACCATGGAATTCCTTGATTTCTTCATATTCCAAACTAGTAAAGGAAAACTCCAATTCCTTGGTAATGCAGAGCTACACTAATCCCAAAAGGGGAGTTTTCCTCGCTGCTTTGGGATCTTTTCCCTGGTTTTTTAAATCCAGGTTGGATTTATTACAAACTCTGGCTCCTGACTCATCTCAGCCCAAATAAAGGTGTTCTTGTTATCCACACAAAACCATGAGAAGGCACCCATTAAAAATATGCTCAAGATCCCAAAAAATAGAGCTGGGCTCTCTTCCAGCAGAATTCTACTTTCACAGGGATCGGGATTGCTCCTGACTTTTAATTTGGGATACAATCACGAGGTGTGCCCCCAATTATGCTGAGAGTTCTGTCTCACACTGGGAGCTCCTCTCTCTCCTGGGATCCTGGCTCAGGAATGGGATGAATCGGCTCCCAGAGGAGCTGGGGGATGAGGCTGTGCCCATGGATAGCAGAGC
Organism: Corvus kubaryi; assembly: GCF_017639235.1. Lineage (NCBI taxonomy): Eukaryota > Metazoa > Chordata > Aves > Passeriformes > Corvidae > Corvus > Corvus kubaryi. Next base: position 1,058,588 of record NW_024581135.1, read on the forward strand.
CCTCATTACCAACAGGCAAATTCCTTTGTTCTCCCGAAGAACTATCCAGAGATCTCCATTTTCCTCATTAATAGGAAGGGAAAAGGATCAAAAAGCAAATTAAAAATACTTAGGAGTATTTCTGATATTTAAGAATGCCCTACTAAAAAAAAAAAAATCAATTATTTCCTACTTTTTTTAATGGAGAATTTCCATTAAAATGTTTCTTTTATTTCCCTTCCCCTCCCCCTCCTCTCCCCCCCCATTTGCTTCTTAATGCTGGGGAACAACCTCATTATAATTTATCAATTAATTACTACAGATATTAATGAATAACTTGGGAACAGATCAGGGAATACAGAGAGCACCTATTCCCAAATTCTTCCACATGACTGAAATTTGGGATTACACAAACCTTGTCACTGGCAGTGACCTAATTCCACCCTTTCCCTGCAATCCCATTTTCTCCAAGGGTTCTCTGTTGGAATTTTGTATCAAATCCTGGGAATGAGTAACTGGGAGGAAGAGAGCGAACACTTAGGAGCACTAAATTCCAACTGGATTTGGGCTCATTCCAGAAGGAAAAGGCAGTTTTTCCTCATGGAAAAACAAGGAATAACCTCACAATAAATATAAAAGGCCGTTTGGCATTTCATCCTAATTTTTCTGTTTAAAAGGAATAGTTTCCTTAGAAATTGTTGGGACAAAATCCATGAGGGAGAGATCCATAAATATCTTTTTTTTTTCACCATTACCAGGCACTTAAAATGAGCACAGACTTTTTAAAATTTAAATTTCCTGTCTCATTAAGGGATTTCCAGGACTGGGAATATTCTACGAGCACATCCCATCAGCCACAGAAGAAGTGGGATACCATGAGCAGAATCCCAGAGCTCCAACTTTCCAGCTGGGATTAAATGCTGGTTCCTGATGTCCTGAACCTCTGGAAAAACCAAAGTCCTAGAGCAGCTTGTGGAAAACAGCAGCTGGAACAGGCTGAGGGATAACACCAGCAAATTGAGCAGGAGCTGAAGCACAAAGCTCACACGGATCTTATTGACTTTCCAGGGAAAATTGAAGCTGACTCTGCTGCCACAGAATTCCAATGGGAAGGAAGTTTGAAGATGGCAAAATGGGAAAGTTATCTCACAATGATCAGTTCCAAAGGCCATGGCCTCTCTCTACCCCATGCAGGGAAGGTAATTCCCGGTGGTGTGCTCCAAAGGGTTCCTGCTCTCCAGGCCATGACCCAGAGCACCTCTGCTGTCCCTCCCACTGATGTCCTCTCTGGGAAACCCTGGAGATTTTAGGGATAACCTGGGCCCCTCAGCACAAGGAGGACGTTGAGGGGCTGGGGGTGTCCAGGGAAGGGAATGGAGCTGGGAAGGGGCTGGAGAAATTCTGAGGGAGCTGGAAAGGGGCTCAGCCTGGAGCAAAGGAGGATCCAGAAGGGAAAAGCTCTGCAGCAGAGCCCTCCCCAAACTTCCCTCATTTTCCTTTCCCCTCACGTTTTCTCCCACTTTTTGATTTTCCCCTCATGGCAAGGGAGACCCTGAGGGGCTGGAGGAGTCCAGGGAAGGGAACGGAGCTGGGAAGGGGCTGGAGAATTCCTGAGGGAGCTGGGAAAGGGGCTCAGGCTGGAACAAAGGAGCTCAGGGGGGACCTTGTGGCTCTGCACAAGCCCCTGACAGGAGGGGGCAGCCGGGGGGGTCGGGCTCTGCTGGCAGGGAACAGGGACAGGAGGAGAGGGAACGGCCCCAGGCTGGATATTGGGGAAAATTCCTTCATGGAAAGGGTGCTCCGGTGGAGTCCCCATCCCTGGAGGGATTTAAAACCCTGTGGATGTGGAACTTGGGGACATGGGGCAGTGCTGCCCTTGGCACTGCTGGGAATGGTTGGACTCGATGATCCTGGGGAACTTTTCCAACCTAAACAACTCCATGACACCTCACATTTCCAGCTCCCTTTCTCCAGGAAGCTTTCCAGACCATGAGACAATCCCAAATCCAGCCTTACCCGGGGAGATGATGTAGAAGAAATCCTTGAACTCATCCATCCAGACCTCGGCCAGCCTCCGGTTGTTCTTGTTGATGACGTGGCCGGTGCCTCCCGGGAACGTGTAGGGAGTGGCCTTCCGGAAAACGTGGCCAACGTGGGAGCAGGTGACGATCTCCAGGGAGCCCCCACACTGCCAGATCTGCAATGGGAACACGGCAAGGGTGGAGAGAACAGCCCCAGACGCTGCAGGGGCTGGCAGCGTGGGAGGCGCGTCCCCGTTCGTCTGCCCACGCCATTTATCTGGGAGTTCAAGGGAATGCGAAGGGAAAACTCAGGGATACAGCTCTGCGTGGCAACAAACGTGCCCAGAGTGGAAGTGCTGGGAAAGGGTCACTTGGATTTGTGTCCTTGGAGCACAAACAAGGCCCCATCCCACCCATCTTTTAATGGATTCATGGAGGCCATGGGTTTTCCAGGATTCCATCATATATCAAGGAACAGAGCAGAACTTCTACCTGCACACTCATACAGATACCAAATGTTCATCGATTTCTATATACAATTATCTGTATTTATATATTTATCTTTATTTACATTTGATAGATGTATTTGAATGTAAGTTTTTCCAAGAAGAATGCTGCCCATGGCCACCCTGAGGAAAGCCCCAGCATTCCCAGGATATTGTCACACACAGGGACACAAAGCAGCACATCCCAGCCCCTCAGAGGTGCAGAATACCAGGTGTGTTCTCTGCCTCACGTGCAGGTGAGATCCCAAAAATCCCATAATAAATAACGAAGACAATGTGGGGAACTCTTCCCAGATGGAAATTTTCCCTTCCAGTGCTGGAGCCCAAATCCATGCTCGGGACAAGCTCCGTGCCCTTGGTGTGATGCCCAAATACAAAATGTGATGGAATCCTGGAATTCAGAACTTTGGTTTAAATAAAATAACAAATCTTGCTGCTGGATCACTATGGAGTGAGACAGGCAGGGAACCCTGGAATTATTTTGGTTGGAAAAGACCTCCAAGATCACGGAGTCCAGCATCAACCACATCCACCACTGATCCGTGTCCTCAATCCATGGCTTTTAAATCCTCTGGGATGGGGACTCCACCAGTGCCCCGGGCTTTAGTCCTCTCCTAAGCAGCCAGAAGGATCCAAATGATTTATTTCAATGGTTTATTTCAATGATTTCAATTCTTTTATTTCAATTCTTTTATTTCAATTCTTTTATTTCAATTCTTTTATTTCTTATTTCAATTCTTTATTTTGATTATTTATTTCAATTCTTTTATTTCAATTCCTTAAATTATTTATTGCAGTTATTTCATTTTAAAATTTTAATTCTTTTACCACAATTATTTACTTCATTTTTTAATTTCAATTATTTACTGCAATTATTTTATTTCAATTCTTTTATTTCCAGGCCACTCCTGGTGTTAAATCCCTGAGTTTTTGGGGAGTTTTAAACAGAAGCTCTGGTGGAATCTTGGAATTAGAGCTCCTTGACAGGGACCTGAGTTACCACGGCAACCACAGCAGATTTAGTTAATTAGGGCTCCCTCCTTTTCCAGAATTCCATGAGAATGAGGAGGGATGGGTTCTGTGGGATCAGCAGCAAAATATCCCAGAGTTTAATTGCTCAGTGACTCTGGGGGAACTTTGGGATGAGGGATGAAGGGAATACCAGAGGGAGCATGGAATAAATTCCAGAATATTTACCAGGGATGTGTCCATGGAGCAAACTGGGAGCATGGAATAACCCCAAATATACCTCAGGGAATCAGTCCCAAATATTCACCAAGGATGTGCTCATGGAGCAACCTGGGAGCAT
>NW_024581135.1:1062412-1071661 GCF_017639235.1 Corvus kubaryi
ATCCCAAATATACCCCAGGGATGTGTCCATGGAATAAATCCCAAATATACCCCAGGGACATGTCCATGGAATAAATCCCAAATATACCCCAGGGATGTGTCCATGGAAGAAATCCCAAATATACCCCAGGGATGTATTCCCAGAGTGACCTGGGAGCATGGAATAAATCCTGAAATATTCCCCATGGATGTGCTCATGGAGCAATCTGGGAATAGCTGGACACGCCAGGAAGGAGGACAGCCAGTTTTAGGCGCCCTCCATCCCAACTCCCAGCATTCCCTTGCTGTTTTCCCCTTCCAGCTGGCAGGAAATTCCTCCCACGCCACTGTTTTAAAATATCCCTTCCTGGACACTTTTCCAGCCCATTTTTGGCTCTCCTTGGAGCAATCCCTGTGCCAGCTGGGATTGGGTGTGGGGGAACCTGCACCCTCCACTTAGGAAAAGGGATTTTTCAATATTATTTAAAAATCCCAAACAAATCAAACTTCTGGGATACTCCCTGGGAATGTGACTGCTTTCCAAAAGTTCCCATCCTGCCTAAGGATTACGGGATTTCAGGGATTCCCTACCCAGGGACTGTGTTCCCTACACGGACTATGGAATGCACTCATCCCTCGCTGGTTTGACTCCAGGGAGTCAGGGAATGGTTTGGAATGGAAGGGGAACTAAATCCCATCCCAATCCATCCCATTCCAGGGCAGGGACACCTCCCACCATCCCAGGCTGCTCCAAGCCCCATCTAACCTGGCCTGGGACACTTCCAGGGATCCAGGGGCAGCCACAGCTGCTCTGGGAATTCCAGCCCAACCAGGAATTCCCAATTCCCAATCTCCCATCCATCCCTGCCCTCTGGCACTGGGAAGCCATTCCCTGGGTCCTGTCCCTCCGTGCCTTGGCCCCAGTCCCTCTCCAGCTCTCCTGGAGCCCCTTCAGGCCCTGCAAGGGGCTCGGAGCTCTCCCTGTGTCCTTCCCTTCTCCAGGGGAACATTCCCAGCTCTCCCAGCCCGGCTCCAGAGCCAGGATTCTGACTGGATTCTAAAGGAATTAACCCTTCCTGCTCCGTATCCATTTCCTGTCACAATTCCCACAACAGCCAAAGCAGGTATTCCAGAGATCAGAACAACTCGGCACTGTCACATCCCTTGGGAAATCCCCTTTTCCCTGTCCCTGCTGCACTTCCAGCAGTGCCAGAAATCCCAAATAAACCCCATCCTACCCCCCTCAGAGCTCACATTCCCTTTCCCAGCCCTGCCTGGATTATCCTAAGGAATAATCTTTTTTTTTTTTTCTGACAGATGGATTATTTTAAATTCCATTTCCAAAGCCATAGTTATTCCTTTTGGAGCATCCAGTTTCCAGGGCATTTTCCAAGTGGGGAAAAAAACACTTGGAGAATTTAACAGGAAACTAAAAATTGCAGTAATTCCATAAATAAAAATAAGGTTTAGGAATAAATCAGGTTTTCCTTGACTAAAGCAAACCCTTGGAGCTGTAAGAGATTCCCGCCAGGAATTATTATTGTTTTTCCCTAATTAAAAGACACTCCTAAAAGGAGTCATTAAAGACCCATCAGCAACAAGAAGCAGCCAGAAGAAAAAACCATGGATTTTCCCCAAATAATCCAATTATACCCCATGGATGCTCCTCCTGGAAATGCCTCTGAGAGCAAAACCGCTGGAAATCCTTTCCATTATTCTTTGGGATAGTGCTGGAGCTGGATGCAGGTGAGACAGTCAGACACGATCCAGGGAAAGCAAAGGCACTGGGTAACGTTTTTGAGGATTTGGGAATTATGGGGGCTTGGGGTTATTTTTTGGGATTTATTTTTTGGAGGTTATTTTCATTATTCTGGACCAATCCCACACCTCCTCCCTCCCACTTGGTGATAAAATCCTGGATGCAAGAACAGCTCCAGGAACATCCCTGTGCCTCACTCCAACCCCAGTCATCTCCCACGCCATGACCTGCTCCCGGTGCTTTCCTGACTGGAGATATTCCCGAATCCCGCTGGATAACGGCAACTTTGGAGCTGCAGGAACCTCCCCCATCCCTTGGCTCTCTCAGCTCTCAACTTCCCACAGATTTGTTCCCTCAGCCGGGATTTGAACCCCTTTGCTATCCCTGATAAAGTGACACAAAATATCCCTGGATTTTCGGTTGGATTTCCTTCCAGAGGCTCTAAATCCCAGCAGACAGCAGCAGGTGATTCCCTGGCCTTCCCATGGCAATATCCCGATTTATTTCTGTTCCTGACCCCATTAATTCACTGGTTTAGGGTGGGAAAGGCACATTTTTCATGCTTTAACAGTGCCTGCCACTCTGCTCCAGGGATCTCCTCTGAAACATGGAAAACCAGGGAAAAGAATTCCCGCACAGGGGCCTAGGCACATCCAAGGAGGAATTTTAGGGGTTAAAGCACCAAAAAATATGGGAATCTCCTCATTTGAAGCATCCAGGCTCAGGAAGGGAACAGAGCCTCTGATTTTCCTGCAAAGGGAACAATTGAAGTCCAGAGGAATGGCCTGGAAAAGCTTTCAAATTCCCTGGAAGAATCTGCTTCCTAATAACCTTCAGAGGGGTTCCTGGCATGGCAAATGGTCCTGGTTGAATGGAAAAGAGAGGAAAAGGGGGGAAGGGGCATTCCCAGGATGTGCTGTGGGGACCAGGCAGGAATCCCAGGGGTTATTCCCAGAATTCAATCCATAAATTTGGACACATCAGAGGAGTTCAAACATTCCCATTCCCAACATCCTTTCCAGCCATTCCTTAGCAAAGCCTCAATTTCCCACTTTTCCTTTCTATCCCAAGGGCAGTGACTGAATGGATTTCCCTCCGAGGTGGGGCACACACCTATCCCAGCAGGAATATCAGCATTTTCCGCAGGATGTGGAATTCCCCTGGCACAGACCCAGAATTCCAGCCAGAACTTGCAAGTCCATGATGTCACCATTCCCAAAACGTCTTTAAAACGTATTTTTAATGTCATTTTTAAACATAAATTTACATCAAATTCCCACTGGGCACCTCGTTTCTTCCATGAAGGAATGACTAAAATATCTGGAATTTTGCAGGGATAAAAACCCCCCAAAATTAAAACATTTCATGCAGCAAAAAAGCCCCAAAACACCCCGACGAGGCTTCCCCAGATTTTAAGAATTCCATTTAACCCATGACTTGCAGGCCAGCTAAAGCAGGAGCTCCCTGAAGGAATGACAGCACAAACAGGGGGGAATTTTTTTTTTTTTGGGAAGAGAAAAGGAAGGAAAACAGGAATTACCCTAAAGGACATTTCAAGATTCTCGCCACCCCAGATATCCATTCCTGCATCGTAAGTTCCTATCTCTTCAAAGTAGCTCCTGTCAATAGAAAACAGGCCACCAGCCATAGTTGGGGTCCTGGGTGGGAAACAAACAGGAAAAAAACAAAGGAAAACAGGGGGAAAAAACAGGGAGAAAGGAAAGAAAAAAGAAAAAAGACCTTTTAAAGGAAACTCTGGAATTTACAGCACATTTCACTGCCTCACACATTGCAATTCTAGGGAAAACAAGGGGAAAATGAGAATTTTAATTGGATTTTTCCTGCTCTTCCCCAAAATCTACGGAATTTGGGCCCAGCCACGCTCCAGGGCTGCCCCCATTTCCATGGATTATTTCAGGAGAACTGTGAGGGTAAAGTGGGTGGAATTTGGGCCTCCTCAGTGAACAGCTCTCCAATTCCAGTTGGGAATGCTTGGGAGGAGTTGGATGGAAAGAAGAAAAGACCTTTTAAAGGAAACTCTGGAATTTGCAGCAGATTTCAGTGCCTCACACATTGCACCACACAGCAATTCTAGGGAAAATAATGCGAAAATGAGAATTGAAATGGATTTTTCCTGCTCTTCCCCAAAATCTACAGAACCTGGGCCCAGCCACACTCCAAGGAGCAATAAAGACAATTTTAATTGGATTTTTCCTGCTCTTCCCCAAAACCCACAGAGCTCAGGCCCAGCCACACTCCAGGGTTGCCTCAATTTCCATGGATTATTTCAGAACTGTGAGGGTAAAGTGGGTGGAATTTTGGGCCTCCTGAGTGAGCAGCACTTCAAATCCAATCGGGAATGCTTGGGAGGAGTTTAATGGCTTGGCTTTGCCTCAGAGGGAGCCCAAAACGGCAGCAAATTCCCAGGAAAACCTCTCCTAACAGGATTAGAAATCCTTACAACAGGCAAATCCCCAGTGCTTTGTGTGGGGATGGCCTATTTCCCTGGAAATGTCTGCTCCCTGCTTTCCAGCACCCAAAGCCTACACGACACAGGAATGCCCAGCCCAGCTGGTGGGAGCACAGGGATTTGGGAGGGAACAACTCAATCCCAAATCCCAGCTTTCCTCTGAGTTGTCCCAGCACAGCCAAAGGGGTTGGGGGCTCGGCTCATCCCAGCGCCATCTCCTGAGGTCCCAGCATCCCTAAACCTGTGGGATTTGGTGGTGAGGACCTCTGGGAGCACTGAGGTGTCACAGAATCCTGGAATGGGTTGGGTTGGAAGGGATGTTAAAGCCTATCCCATTCCATCTCTGCCATGAGCACGGACACCTTCCACTATCCCAGGTGATTCCAACCTAGCCTGGAACACTTCCAGGGATCCAGGGGCAGCCACAGCTTCTCTGGGAATCTGTGCCAGGGCCTCCCCACCCTCACAGAGATGGATCAGGGATCAGCCACATTCCCATGCTCAGCTTCCAAACCGAGGCCAAGCGGGTGACCCTGGATTGGGAGCGTGACTCCAGCCCAGCCCATCCCAGTGCCACCACAGCAGGACCAGTAAGGGCAGCTGGCAGGCCAAGGATGAGCTCCTCCCTCCAGGAATTCAGCAGCCTGCTTGGGAAGGCAGTGGGAATGTCAGAAACCCAGGTGCAGCATTCCCATCAGCAATCCTGCCCACATTCCCTCAGCTTCCAGGGGAGCTCCTCTGGATCCTGCCCTGAGCAAACGCTGACACACAACAAACTCCCAGCAGCAAACACTTCCTGAAAAATGCAGGAAAGAGCTGCCAGAGGGACTCCATGGGAGGTGCCATCCATGGAATTGCCTGGCATGGATCAGATCTCCCTTCAGAAGCTTCCGTGTGTCCCCCAGGGAACGTGGACTGGCTGCAGAATTCCCTGCACACAGAGCCCAGCGGTGCTCCGGACACAGCCCTGCCACCGAGGGGTCCTTATTTCTTCTCCAACTCCACAAATCCAGGGATTTTTGCCTGCTGTGTATTTCCTCTTCCACAACAGCTGCCCATCATTCCCCCTAAGAATTCCCACCGTTTTTCAAGGAAAACCCACCGTCCCCAGCGCTCACCTTCCTCCCCTGCCCTCAGCACCAAAGCTCAGTGAATTCACCCGGACAGGGATACCCCACTGTGACAAGGCCTAAGGATTGGTAACATCTCCAGAGCCGGAGTTATCCCAGTGACAACGGAATTTGCAGCATTCACATGGAATCAGATAAAATCCTGAGGTGCAGCCAAAAGCAGGGAATAGTCTTTGTTATCCAGAAAAAATTCCCTAAAAAGCCACTGCCACAAATCCCTGGGGGCTGCTGGACCTTTGGAGCACGACACCAACCCCTGAAATTCTGCACGCTCCAAGGCTCAGGGAATACCTGCACTCCAACCGCAGCTCCTCCTGAATTTCTGGAGAAGACACATTCCAAGCGATCCCAGTGGAAGTCAGAGAATGGAATATCTGCCTGGAGCAGCTCTGACTCCAGAAGAATCTTTAATTCCAGGGTTTCTCCTGGATGGCCCCTCAGTTTGGAATTTCAGCAAAGACTCCTCAGGAACTGCAAGGTTCCGATGCTCCTTCTGTTCCTGATCATTGCACGGAATTATGGAATCATGGAATGCTTTGGGATCAAAGGGACCTTAAAGCTCCTCTATCCATGGGAAGGGACACCTTCCACTATCCCAGGTTGCTCCAACCTGGCCTTGGCCATTCCAGTGATGACATTCCAGCCTGCTGTAGGTGGTAAAAAAACTGGAAATACATCCAAAATCCTCCAAGGAATTCCAGGATCTGACCAGCACCAACTTCCATGGCCTCATCCCCATGGATGCCCTGACCTGAATCCAGTGCCTGGGCCAGTCCCCATCCCAAAAACTTCCCACCTCCATCCAGCTCCTCTGAGCGTTGGGAAAGGCTCCAGCTGCCTCACAGATCCTGGGATTCCTTGGGATAGAATCCCATTTTAGATTATTTTGGGGAAAGGCCATTCCCACCTGGTGTTCATGGTGGGCAAGGGAGAAGAAAGTGAGGAGCAAAGGGATCTGAGGTTGGGATTAAAACCCGGGAGAAGGAATAGGGGCAGAGTGGTAGAAATGGGGAGTGTGAAAAGCAGGAGCAGCATTCCAGGATGGAATCTGGCTCAGCACGGAGCTGTCCAAGGTGTCCCCGCTCAGCACAGCCATTCCCTTTGCCAAAAGCACGGCAAACACTCCATCTTTTCCAAGGGATGCTGCAGCTCCTTCCCGGCCGTGCCGCAGCACAACGAGCCCTGGGATGTGCACAGCAGAGCCATGGAATTCATTACCCTGTCCCACTAACCCTGGAGATTCCAGGGAAAGCAGATCCATGACTCAGGATGGATCAGCTCCTGAAATTCCCCTGGCAAACCTTCCGGCACTACCCAAATCCATGGACCAAAATGGGTCAGGGACCCTTTCCCAGGAGTTCAGCACTTCCTGCCTTTAATTCCACCAGGGTTAACGGGATAATTCAGGGAATGGGATGGCTCAGCTCTGTCCAGCCCCACCACCAGCTCTTTTTCGGAATCCATCCTCATTTTTTCCATAAAAACCCTTCTCCGATAACAAATCCCACATAAATAAGAAATCCCATCTAAAATATTCCATGGTTGGATAATTTAAGAGCTACAATCTGAAATTTAGGGAGCAAAGGTCAGGATTTATCCCTGTTCCTACAGAAGAAAAATTCTTTGGAGTGGAATTTGTGTGGATTACATGAATTTGAGATGGTCCAGAAGCAGAGTTTGGGTGCAGCAATTCCAGAACAGACACGGACAAAGGGGAATCCAGGGATATTCCTATTTCCTCCCAGTTCCACTGATTACAAAGCAAAAGGATGGATAAAAACGAGGCTGGAATGACATTACAGGACAGGGAAAGCAACATGGAATAAAAACTGAACTCGGAATTTGCTTCTAAGTTGTGGGGTTAGGCTGGGCTTTATTCCATCCCTCTTTTTCCTGGAATATTCAGTGGCAGCTGCCGAAACTCTTTGTGACAGGGGTGAAATACTATTTTTGTCATGGAATTGTTGAGGTTGGAAAAGGCTTCCAAGGTCATCGAGTCCAACCTATTCCTGATCCCCACCTCCAGGGATGGGGACTCCAAACCTCCCTGGGCAGTTCCAGTGCCTGAGCACCTTTTCCATGGGGAAATTCCTCCTGATATCCAACCTGGCACAGCCTGAGGGTGGAATGCAGCTCTTTGGATGTGGAATTTGGGGTTGTTCCCCACACCTCAGGGCCGATGAACACAGTGGAGCTGTTGGGTTGGACTCGATGGCTTTTCCACCCTGATAATTCCATGATTCCGGCATTCTCTGACACCAAAGACTGAAATGCCTGGACTAAAGCCCAAGACTTTGGATTTAATCCAGCCTAAAACACCAACCCTTCACTCTCAGCTCTTTGTGGCAACTGTGGCACAGGTGACATTCGTCCCTCTGCCCCCTTTGCTTCCCAACACCGATTTTATCCAGAGAATCCCCCAAAATTCCAGGCAAAAACTGATGGGGGAAAAAAAAGGAATTTTAAAAAAAACCTTTTTTTTTTTTTGGTTGATTTATTGATTTTAAAAGTCAATTCTGTGTCTGAGCCAGGACTACTTTTGAGCCCTGCTCCATTTCAAGGTAAGGAAATAAAAACTGGGATTGCATTCCTTTGAAAATTCCCTGTGCCCAGGAATGGGTTCCGGAGAGCCAGGATGGATGGAGCTCAGCACGGCTCTGCAGCTCATTAGGATAATTAACTTTCCCAATTTCCGTGCACACCTGAGCTGTAATCAAGAGCTGCTGGCCTGATCCACAGCCCAGGGGGGAGATTTTGGATCAGGAGGAAAACAATTCCTGGGACTCCAAAACAGCCTCTGATGGCCAGGGCCTGCCTGCTTTTCCTGGGAATAAACCCCAAATCAGCCTTTCCCTGATTCCAGGCTTTCCAGGACAATCAGGGACACAAATTTCAATTTGGAAAGGTTCTTCCTGCCCTTCCATCCCTTCCTTGCCTGGACACACTGACCCTTGAGCTGCCCCTCCCTCCACCTGCCCGCTCCAGGCATCTGCAGGACAGGAATTCCACCCACTTCCTGGATTTAAAACCATTCCATGCACTCGGGAAACCTTTCTTCATCCTTTCTGGAACTTTGCAGGAAGCCCCAGCAGCCACTGGAGCTGAGCAAACATCCCATGGCCAGGAATTTATTCCATTTTTTCCCTTTCAGCTCCATTTCCAATCCTGGGAGAGGTTTTGTTCCACTCTATGATTCCAGCAATTAAATGGAAGAGGTCAGGACACGCTCTTGGATCATTTTTCCCTCAGGGTGCTCTGTTATCAATCCTATTTTCCAAGCAATAAACCAGGAATTTAAGTGCAAATCACCGGGGTTCTACACTCAAAAAAGCTCTGAAAACCTTTGGAATATCTGCCTTAAATTCCCAAAAACCAGGAACAAAAATCCACTCACAGCAAATTCACAGAGGGAGCTGCGCAAGCAGGAACATTTGCAATTCCTGAACGTTGGGAAAAGATGGAATGGGGTTTGCCAGCTCCGAGCCCCACGCTGCAGCAGCAAGGACACATCAGGATGGGGCCTTCCCTGCGGTTCTGACTGCGATCCTGCAGCGGGATTTTGGGAATCAGGGGGGATTTTGTGGGAACAGAGGGGCACTGACCTGACAGGCAAGGTCCTGTCCCCTTTCCTGCGCTCCATCTCCCTCTGGGGCACGGGATACCAGCGGAAGTTCAGCTTCCAGTTGAAGCCTCCGTAGGTCATGTCCGAGCCCGCCATGTACTCGAAGGTGTCGTCGCTGATCACGTCGATGATGGGACACACCACGGTTTTCCTGGGAAAAGAAACCGGGAATCTGGGGGTTATGGTGGTGTTTGGTCACAGTGGGAGGTGGGAGGGGTTGGGGGGTTGGCTGGGAGGGAAAGAAAGGGGAAAAAGAGAAGGGGAAAAAGAGAAGGGGAAAAAGAGAAGGG
>NW_024581135.1:1071671-1101807 GCF_017639235.1 Corvus kubaryi
AAGAGAAGGGGAAAAAGAGAAGGGGAAAAAGAGAAGGGGAAAAAGAGGGGAAAAAGGGGAATAAAATGAGGGAAAGGGGGGAAAGAAAGGGGAAAACAGGAGGGGGAAAAAAGAGAAGGAAAAAGGGGGAGAAATGGGGAAGAGGGGGAAGAGGAGCAGGAAAGGGGGGGGAGAAAAGGGGAAGGAGGGAAAGGGGAAAAGGGGTAAAGGAGGGGGAAAAAGGGAGGGGAAGAGGGGGAGAAAAAGGGGGGAATAAAAGGAGGGAGAAGGGGAAAAGAGGGAAGGAAGGGGGGAAGAAAGGGGGAAAATAGGAGGGGGAAAAAAGATGGGAAAAGGGGAAAAAGGGGGGAAGTGAGGAAAGCAGAAAGGGGAAAAAGGTGAAAGGGGGGTGAAGAGGAAGAGGAGAAGAGGGAAATGGAGGAAAAGAAGGAAAGGAAAAAAGGGAGGAAAAGCAGGGGAAGAAGGGAAGAAGCAGAGGAAAAGGGACAAAAAAAGAGGGGAAAGGGGTGGAAAAGGATGGTTAAAAGGGTGAAAAAAGGGAAACCAAGAAAAGAGAAGGAAAAAAAAAGGGTGCAAATTTCCATGAGTTCAGGAGATCAGAGCGAAGTTGTTCCTGGTAAAAAAGAGGGAGGAAGCTTCCTTTGGAGTGGGAGAGATCCAGCCCTTGGGAAAGCTGCTCCACTCCCACATTTATTTAGGAATGAGATTTTCATACAAACAGCAGCGAATTAAAACAAAATAATTTTAAAAAATCTTCATTCCAGCTCAGTGAATCCTTTTCATTCCTATTTCCCAGCAGCCAGGGAAGGGCCTGGAGCAGCTCCCTGCCTCGGGAGCTGGGAATTCCTTACCTGTCCTCCTTGATGCGGGCCAGGAGCGGCTCCAGCCAGCCCAGGGTGCACTCGCAGTGGGCATCCAGGAATGTGATCACCTGGCCCTTGGAAGCTGCTGCCCCTCGGAGCCGTGCCCGGATCAGCCCCGACCTCTGCTCCATCCGCAGGATTTTTACGGACACTTCCAGCTTTTTCACGTAATTCTCCAAGGAGGCCTTCAAAAACTCTGCCAAATTTGGGGAGAAAACAGAGGGAAAATGGGATTTTTAGGGAGGTTTTATTCCAAGGTAGTGACAGAAGCTCCCTGCTTGGAGCATCTCATGGGGGTTGGAATGAGAGGAGCTTTAAGGTCCCTTCCAACCCAAACCTGTCCCTGATTCCAGGATAATATCCCAGGAATTTTAAATAAAGCACAACCAGTTCCTTGCAATAAACCAGCAACCACAGAACGAAGACACTTTGGGGCAATTTGCTGCTGGTTCAATCCAAAAAATGCCTTTTTTGGATGGATTTCCCCATTGGAGCTCTTTGAATGCTTTTAGGAAAAATGGGAATTACTTGGCTCAAGTCCTCCTCCACCTTCTGGCACAGGGAATCATGAAGCCACTTAACGAGCAGGGAAATGCACGAGTAATTAGGGTTCAATTAACGCTCCGTGGGGCAGAACCGAAGGATGGAGCGGGTGCAGCCTCTGTCCCTGGAGCAGCTCTGGGGTGAATTTGCCATCAGTGCCCATTTGGCTGCTGCAGGATCCTTTATCATCCTATGGATTCCATTTAAGGAATCTGATGGGATTCCTTTTCCAAGGAGTCCCAGTTCCACAGGCCGAGTTTGCTTTTTAAAGGCTAGGGTTAAAACAGAAATGAAAAGGCAAAAAAAAAAGTGAGGAGAGAAGGGAATGAAGCCCAAAGAGGAGCTGGAATGAGATGGTCCCTTCCAACCCAAACTGTTCTGGGATTTCATGGAATTGGCTTAGTGGGGATATTCAGGAAAATCTGAAACATGGAATGAGGAGGGTTGAGAGTCAGGAAGGAAAGGATTGACCTTTCCAGGAATACCAAATTAACTGAGCAGGATATGACCCAGAGCCTGAAGGGGCTCCAGGAGAGCTGGAGAGGGACTGGGGACAAGGCCTGGAGGGACAGGACACAGGGAATGGCTTCCCACTGCCAGAGGGCAGGGATGGATGGGAGATTGGGAAGGAATTCCTGGCTGGGAGGGTGGGGAAGGACTGGGCTGGAATTCCCAGAGCAGCTGTGGCTGCCCTGGCAGTGTCCAAGGCCGTGTTGGACAATTGGGATAGTGGGAGGTGTCCCTGCCCATGCTGAGGGGTTGGATTAGGAGCCCTTTAAAGGTCTCTTCCAAGCCAAACTATCCGGGGATTCCATGAATTTTTTCCACACCCTGACAGGCAGAAGGAGCAGATAACCCAGGAGGCTCAAAGGCCCAGCAAGGGTCATCTCCTGGCACCAAATCCGCTCTTCTGACTGCCTGGGTTTCGTTTGGTGCTGCTGGTGCTGCTTTCCCTGCCGTGCCTCAGCCGCCCCTTGGAAGCAGAGTGAATCTTGCCAGCGAATCCACTGTGCTTTGTAGTTTAACTTAAGCCTGGCTTGTGCTCACAGCCTCACTGGTGATTGTCTGAGCCATCTCAAGCTCAAGGTTCAGGACACCACAAGACCTTGCGCAGCAGACGGGGTTTTGGGGCGCTCAGTAAACCCCTTGTCAGAGACTGAAAAGAGCTCATGCCTCAAACATCGATACAAAGCTCTGCTCGTTATAAAGAAGCTACAACCCAAGAAGTCTCCCTGAAGAGTGGGACTTTGGACTGAAAGTCAAACTGCTGGTTAGATAAAGGGGAGCACACTGTTCAATCATCCCCGGCTGAGTTTGGGCTGGGGGCAGAGCACAGCTCACAGAAGCCAGGCTTACACAGACTCCCCCCAGCCGAGGGGGGAGAAGGAGGTTTTGGGTGCGTGGTGCAACCTCTGCTCAGAGGCACTGAACACCCATCCTCAGTTACACAAACCAGCCCGGCTGTGGAACCCCCAACCCCACAGGGCACATCCACGGGACTTCCACGTGAGAGGCAGCCCAGGGGGAGTCACAATCCATCAGAGACCCCCCAAAGGGCTCCCCAGAGGCTTGGCCCCACAGGGCTGCACGTGATGGAACAGACCCAGAGCCCGCGCTGAGAGACTGACCCCCACCCCACGGGGACATGCCTGGCCATTGCCACCTGGCTCAAGGGTGTACCAAACCCTGGGATCCTACACTTCACCACCAAGAAGACCCACTGGAGAGCACCAACAGGACATTGCTGGGACCCACAGAGTGTTGATATTTTCCTTATTCTGTCCCTGTCACTCTCGTTCTGTCCCCCCACCTATTTTCTACTTCTCTCTCTCTCATATTGACCATCAAATAAAACCCTTACTATTGTCCCTGGCATACAATCTCGCTCGCACCTTAATTCGGGCAGAGACATTCCTAAGAACCTTAAAACAGGATCACAACACCCCTGTCTAGTGCCAGAGGCCTGGGCAGAGGGAGGAACTCGTTCCCAACCCCCGTGTCCATGGGGAAGCCCCAGGCCCACCTCTCTTGCTGGCGTCATCCACCAGGACGATCTCGGCCAGCAGGCGCGGCGGGGAGCGCTCGATGACGCTGTGCACGGTGCGCAGCAGCGTGCTCCACGCCTCGTTGTGGAACACGATCACCACGCTGGTGTTGGGCAGCTCCTCCGGGTACACCTTGGTCTTGCACCTGCCCGAAAACAGCAGGGAAAAAAAACAGGGGAAGGGGGTTAAGCTGGAGGAATAGACCCAAGGAGATGGGCGGCTTTCCAGGATGGAAAAGGGGCCTGGAAGCAGCCACGGCGCTGCTGCCACATCCAGGGAGTTCAGGGTGATGGGATGAGTTCAGGGGACAAAGTGGAGATAGACTGGAGCTCCAACTGCTCTGCCTCTTTCCAGGCTGGAAAAGGGGCCTGGAAGCAGCCATGGCACCGCTCCAAAGGGGTGGTTCCACATCCAGGGAGTTCAGGGTGATGGGGATGAATCAAGGAGCACACTGGAGATCCAGAGACCAGAATTCCAACTGCTCTGAGCATGAGGCAGGCTGGAAAAGGGGCCTGGAAGGAGCGATGGCACCGCTCCAAGGGGAACCTGCTACATTTCAAAATGCTGGGGATGAATTAAGGAACAAACTGGAGATCCAGACACTGGAATTCCAACTGCTCTGAGGCTGGGGCAGCTTGGGAGGGAAGGTTTTCCTTTCCCAAGAGGTCTTTGCTGGCTGGAGGAAGGGACACGTGGAGCTGTTGTCACTAAAGCACCTCAGAGCCACTTCCAGGAGTCTCTGAGTCACTTAAACAACCAGGATCAGGAAGGACAGAGACACACAGCGGGTGTGCCATCACCATTCCTGCTCCCAGAGCCATTCCCATGGATATTTCTGGGAGGTGCAATGGAATATCATCAAAATCCAAGAAAACTTGACTAATCTGGACCCTGAATTCCTTGGCATTCTTGGCTGGGCATGGCCGTGCTCCAAGCCTGATGCTCATCACAGCTCCAAGGGCTGGACAGCCCTTTCCAGGAGGGAATTTTCCCCAATATCCACCCTGCCCCTCTCCTGGCCCAACCTGAGGCCATTCCCTCTCTCCTGTCCCTGTTCCCTGGCAGCAGAGCCCGACCCCCCGGCTGCCCCCTCCTGTCAGGGAATTCTAGAGAGGAAAAAGATCCCTCTGGATCCTCCTTTGCTCCAGGCTGAGCCCCTTTACAGCTCCCTCAGGAATTCTCCAGCCCCTTCCCAGCTCCATTCCCTTCCCTGGACTCCTCCAGCCCCTCAGGGTCTCCTTTGCCGTGAGGGGAAAATCAAAAAGTGGGAGAAAATGTGAGGGGAAAGGAAAGTGAGGGAAGTTTGGGGAGGGCTCTGCTGCAGAGCTTTTCCTTCTGGATCCTCCTTTGCTCCAGCCTGAGCCCCTTCCCAGCTCCCTCAGGAACTCTCCAGCCCCTTCCCAGCTCCGTGACAGAACTTCCCAGTGCCAGCCAGCCCCTGCATTCCCGCTGTGTCCAGGAGCACCTGCCAGGAGCTGGGAGCACATGGATAAAACCTTTCCTGCCCTTCCCCATGATGGTGACTCACACTGGGATTTTCCTAATCCCGAAATCCAGCTGGTGCTGGAGAATGAGGAATCATCACCTGCTCCTCACACGCTCCCTCCCCATCCCCCCACACTCCCTACACTGCTCCCTGATTTTCCCACTCCCACGACGCTGGAACTGCTGTCCCAAAAATCCTGGTTTTATTCCTGTAGAAAATAATTTCTCAGGAATGAATACACATGGAGGAAATTCAGCTGTGGGAATGAGATCAAAACACCTTTCCCTCCATCAAAACCACGGAAATGAGAGTGAAAACCCACCTATTCCCCCTCCTTCCCGCTGGTTGTGGGCAAATTCTGGGATCATTATGGGTTATTCTGGGATTTTCAGAGAATCGTGGAATGTTTTGGGTTCAAAAAGGGACTTCAATCCCATCCAGTGCCACCCTGCCATGGCAGGGACACCTTCCACTATCCCAGGGTGCTCCAATCCCTGTCCAGCCTGGCCTGGGACACTGCCAGGGATGGAGCAGCCGCAGCTTTCCTGGGAAAGCTTTGCCAGGGAACCTCCGAGCTCATCTCACTCTCCCATTCCTGACATTCCAGGCAAGGACCCGGCTCAACCCCACGGATCCATTTCAGCCCTGCACTGTTTCATCACATTCCAGGTACAGCCATTCCCAGGTGGATTCGGCTCCAGGGAAGCTCCGGAGCACACAGGGAACGGCCTGGGATGAGCTGCCAAGGAAAAGCTGAGCTGATTCAGGACGGATCTACCTGGAACGTTTGAACCCTGCCTGTTTTCCCAAAGTTCCCATTCCAGGGCTGAATCCAGTTTAACCCAGCAGCATTCCATTATTTAGGGTATTTACAGGAAAACCAGGAATGTGGGGCACCTCCACATCCTTGAGAAATGGGAAACAGCCACGGATTTTTCAAAGCTCATCCATGCAGACCGAACCCTTCTAATCCCCCTCCCAACCCCCATTTCCAGAGGTCTGTGGGAAAAGCGGGATCCTGGCTGTCCTGCAGATTTTCTGGGAGAAGGTATCCTGGGAAGGAGGTGAGGGCCCTTCCAAGGCAGCCTGAAAAGTCATCCTTGGAAAAAGAATTCCTGCAAAACAGCCCTGAGTTAATCTGGGCTCTTATCCAAACTGTTCCAGCCTTTACTGCAATTCCAAGCCCCTTGAAACCAGGAATAAAGGAAATAAAAATATCCCCTCTGGAATAATTTTCCTATAAGTAAAATCCTTTTTCTCCTCCATCCAAGGATGTCTTGGGGGCCCCTCTGAGGCTGCCAGGGAGGAAAATCTGTTTTCCATGATTTTAACACTAATTAAGGAGCTGACAGCTCCCATTTTCCAATTTTATCTCCTGATCCAAACGGCTGCTCCAAAGGCAGCTGCAGCCCACGTGGGAAACACGGAGGGGAGAACAAGGATTGTGCTTCTGGAAGGGAAATTTTTGATGTTCTCTGAATAAAGGAGAACTTCAACAATCCAAGTGTGTCCATGCCCATGGAAAAAATTCCAGTACTTATGGATATTTCCTGGAGTGACAGGAGTTCTGTCACTGCCATCCCTTATCCATGGAATCAGAGAATCCCAGGATGGTTTGGGGTGGAAGGGACCTTAAATCCCATCCCACCCCTGCCATGGGCAGGGACACCTTTCACTATCCCAGGTTATTCCAGCCTGGCCTTGGGCACTTCCAGGGACCCAGGGGCAGCCTCAGCTTTCCTGGGAAACCTGTGCCAGGATCTCCCCACCCTCTGAGGAAGGAATTTTTTATCCACCACTACTTAGAGCTGGAAAAACCCCAAATCCAACAGGTCCCAGTGCAGGACCAATGGATCAGGTGTGAACATCCCAAAACAAACCAAATTTCCCTCCCCTGAGGGCTGAATTTCAGGAATAACAAATGTTGGTGTCACCTGAAAAATCCAGTCAAGGCTCCCTGCCCTGGAACATGGATCTGAGGGAAGGATTTTCCCAATTAAAGGAAGTTTTCCCAGACATCCATCGCCACCCCTGCCCTGCTCCTTCCCAAGCCTTTTCCCCACCCAGGATCATATCCCAATGTTTCTTCCTTTGGAGAATCCCCACAAAACTCCAGCCCCGTGTTTAACCCTGGCTGCTATTCCCAAAATTCCAATGTTTCTGCTCAGCCCTGGATGTTCCCAAGCACTGGAACACACCCAGGAGACAATTCCAGCTGAAATCTCCAGGAGAAAATCCAATTAGGATGCTCCAGCAATCTGTGGAATGGCACTTGTAGCCTCACTCATCCAGAAAAGATTGAGGATGGATTTCTTCCCTCGCCGGAGAAAATCCTTAGGAATGAAATGAGGCATTTCTCTGGTGAGTTAAGCCGGGTTTAAGGTTTAATCAACAGCTCCTAATTAGAGCTGGCTCTGATTACAATCTCCAGCCTGGCCATTTCCAACAGGACCCCGGCAACCCAGGGACACTCCCTGACAGAAAACTCGGGATGGAATGGGAAGCAAATGAAACCCTTTGTGTGAGATCCCATTGATCCCATTGATCAGCTGGAATTAAATCAGCCATCCCAGGGCAGGGATACAATGGGAGTCGGTCCTGCTTGGATACAGCAACAGGATGGGGATTTTGTGGGATCCTGATGAGGCAAATCATTCCCACAGAACTCGGAGCAAATTCCATTTGACTCTGGAGCCAAGCTGGGAGAGCTGGGAATGTTCCCCTGGAGAAGGGAAGGACACAGGGAGAGCTCCGAGCCCCTTGCAGGGCCTGAAGGGGCTCCAGGAGAGCTGCAGAGGGACTGGGGCCAAGGCATGGAGGGACAGGACACAGGGAATGGCTTCCCACTGCCAGAGGGCAGGGATGGGTGGGAGATTGGGAAGGAATTGTTCCCTGGCAGGGTGGGGAGGGGCTGGGATGAATTCCCAGAGCAGCTGTGGCTGCCCCTGGATCCCTGGAAGTGTCCCAGGCCAGGCTGGAGCAGCCTGGGATAGCGGGAGGTGTCCCTGCCCATGGTCTGGATGAGGTCTGAGGGCTTTTCCAACCCAAACCATTCCAGGACTCCATGTGCTGGTTTAGATGGGATATTAGGAAGAAATCCTTCCCTCTCTGCCCCTGGAAGCATCCAAGGCCAGGCTGGACATTGGGGCTTGGAGCAGGTGGGACAGTGGGAGGTGTCCCTGCCATGGCAGGGCTGGGATGGAGGGGACTGGAGCTCCCAGCCCATTCCATGGCGCAGCATTCCCGGGATTGCCGGGCTGGCCTCACCCGTCCAGCCGCACGTCGGGCAGGCTGCGGTTCAGGGCGATGCGGTCGCTGGCCATCAGGTTGAACTGGTTGATCTTGAACAGCTCCTTCATCTTCTCCTGCTCCTCCTTGGGAATGAGCACGGCCCTGCCCATCTCCCCAGGGCCTTCCTGGTTCCGGGAAATAACGGCTGGAAAACACAACAGCAACAGGCACCTCGAGCACGTGGGAATTGCATTTATCCTCCAGGCCTTGGGAGCTTTAGGTGTTCCACAAGAAATGCTGGAAATCCAATAACAACCCCCATTTTCCCTGCTCCACTGGGAGCTTTATCCCTCTCTGGATCCAAGAACATCCAGTTCTATTCTAAGATGATTAAAACCCTGGATTTGTTCCCTTCCACCGTCCCCAATGTCCAGCCTGGCCTTGGACACTGCCAGGGATCCAGGGGCAGCCCCAGCTGCTCTGGGCACCCTCACAGCCAGGAATTTGTCCCTCATGCTTTGTTTCCATAAACTCCACAGAGAATCCCATAAGATAAAGGATCAATTTGGCATTCCCATGATGACTCCCACAAAATAAGGGATCAATTTGCCATTCCCATGATGAATCTCTGCTGCTCCGAACTCCACACTGGATTAGCTCAATCCAGAACGCGAAGAATTCCAGATTTAATTATCCAGCAGCAATAAATGCTGTCGAGTTGCCAAAAGCATCATTAAAGAGATCATTTCCCTCACAGTATTCCTCAAGATTGGAGTGCCAGCATTCCAAAAAAAAAAAACCCCAAAAGTTGCTTTTCAAGACTAAAAGCATCCAAATTCCTGGGAAGTTCTGCCAGGAATAGACTTTTGTGTTGTGTGGAGAACCCAGCCCACACTCAGAGAGCCTTGAGGCAGAACAGCTCAGGAGGAGCGGGGAGGGCTGGAGTGAGAATAAAATCAGCAGCAGAGATCCAAAAAATTCCATTTCTGAGGGATGGGAAATCCTCTTATGGATCCTGGCCGGGGTTTCCAAGAGAAGAGCTGGAAGGGGACAGCAGCTCAGAGATTTCTGTGGCCAAAGCAGGGTGGGAAGAGCCCAGGGCACTGCTGGGATTCTCCTGCAGCAGGGACCCCGAGGGGCTGGAGCGTGGCCAGGGATGGGAATGGAGCTGGGAAGGGGCTGGAGCACCGGGAAAAAAGGGAGGAAGGGGAAAAGGAGAAGGGGAAAAGGGGGAGAGAGGGGAGGAGGGGGAGAAAAGGGAGGAGGGAGAAGAGGAAGGGGGAGAAGGGGAATAAGGAAAAGAACCAAAGGGGAATAAAAAAAATCTGCACGAGGGTGGGACATTCCTTGTGCTCCACCAGGTCCCACGGATGAGAAAATTGGGAATTTGGGAAGGCAGGAGCTGAAGTCAGGGATGGGGGAGGTGGACTCATATCCAAACAGCAAGAAAAGGAAAATGCAGAGGTTGAAAACGGAATTAAAATCCATTTTCCTGCGGTTTGTTGGATCAGGAGGGAGATTCGCTCTCCCAGGAGCCAAAATTTCCAAGGATTAAGAACTCGGCTCCTAAATTTAGCAAATGCACCCAAAATCTAGGGACTCCTCCTGCAGCAAATATTTTGGTGTGATAAACAAGAAATCAGTGAAATCTCCCCCTGATTCCACAAAGGAAGCAAAATTCCAACAGAATCCACTGGAGATTAGGGATCCAATTTTTTGTGTTTTCCAAGAGGGAAAACCACCCCAAAATCCCCCCTCACAACACACAGGTATTCCCTAAATCCAAAATATCCTGTTAAGCTCCAAACCCTGGAGCAGCAAATCCTTGGGAAGAGTCTTGAGAGACTCAGCCCAGTTTTATTCACATTCTGGGGAAAAAATTCCAGCTTTTTTTAAAAACTGAGGGCCCAAAGATGAATCTAGGCCCAAACCTGTCCCACCAAACATTGGGAATCCACAACTTTTAATTAGCTAGGAAGAAAAAAAAGGGAATTTGACAGATTTTCAGCCATTTAATCCCTAAAATTCAGGTTGGATTGAAGGGAACATAAAATAAACCCATAATTTAATGACAAAGTGGGATTTCATATTAAAAATATTCAATTTTTAATGACAACAAGTGAATTCCTCCAGCTCAGGATATCAAAACACGGTGCTGACTCCAGAGTTTTCCCAAAATAATTTGCCAAGCTGCTGAATTGGATCTAAAATAATAATTTCTCTGTTTTCTGGTGTGTCACAAGGTGCTCCCAAGGGAATTCTGCTCCTAAAAATCCCCTCCAGCTGATGAAATCTCCAATTATCCCCATTAAGAGCAAGCACAGGGAAGGAAATGAGTGGAAAGCCAAGCCAGGCTTTTTCAGGAATATTTCAGCAGCACATGGGCAGCTTTCCATAAATTCCTGCTGCACGTGGAGAGCTCTGCAGCACCTCAGAGGGGGTGGGAGGGCTGATTCCATGGACACAGGGCTGGATCCATGGGGAAAAACATGGAAAACACCCGCAGGAATTGAAAAATCCTGATTGAAAATAGGGGAAATCTGGATTTTGTGCTTATTCCTGCAAGTCTGTGAAGGAAAGTTAATTTATAATTTAATTGTATTTAATAGGTATGGATTTAAAATGAAACAGGGGTTTTTATGGGATATTGGGAAGGAATTCCTGGATGGAAGGGTGGTTTCCCTGAGAAGCTGTGGCTGCCTCTGGATTCCTGGGAAGTGTCCAAGGCCAGCCTTGGAGCACCCTGGGACAGTGGGAGGTGTCCCTGCCCATGGAACTGGATGGGATTTAAGGTCCTTTCCAACCCAAACCAGTCTGGAATTCCATCATTTCTCCATTTGCACCAGATTTCCCCACCAAATTCCTAATGGAATTCCTTAAAAAAAAATTATTTGGGTCATTTTTTATATATATTTAAAGCAGACCCCACCCTGTGTTGATGGGAGTTTGGAAATCCCTTTGGAATTTCACTTCCATGGGGGTCCAGGGCTTACATTCCATTTTCCCTGAGCCAAAAATGGGAAGAGACGGGGAAGGGGAAGGGGAAAGGACACAGGGAGAGCTCCGAGCCCCTGGCAGGGCCTAAAGGGGCTCCAGGAGAGCTGGAGAGGGACTGGGGCCAAGGCCTGGAGGGACAGGACACAGGGAATGGCTTCCCACTGGGAAAGGGGAGATTGGGGTGGGAGATTGGGAATTGGGAATTCCTGGATATGAGGGTGGGGGGGAGCTGGGCTGGAATTCCCAGAGCAGCTGCGGCTGCCCCTGGATCCCTGGCAGTGCCCAAGGCCAGGCTGGACATTGGGGCTGGGAGCAGCCTGGGACAGTGGGAGGTGTCCCTGCCCACGGACGGGATTTAAGCTCCCTCCCAACCCCAAGCACTCCATGAAACACAAACTCAGACAAGCCTAAAGCAGCGCTAAGTGCTGCCCATCCCGGGATTTTCCCTGCTGGGAGAAGGCACTGAGGGGCACCAGGGGAGGTGCTGGAAGGGGCGGGAGCGGCACTCACCCCGCAGCGCCGGCAGCAGCGAGCGCTCCTTGCTGTCGTCGCACTTGTTGCACTCGCTGAAGTAGAGCAGCAGGAACACGTCCAGCAGCACCCAGAGCAGCGACGTGGCCAGGACCACCCTGCAGTAGCCAAACCTCCTCATGGCTCCTTGCTGGGAGCTGCTGCGGAGCCCCGGGAGCGGCGCGAGCGGAGCGGGATCACGGCGCCACGGCACAGACCCAGCAGGGAGGCGGAGAGCGGCATCCCACTGCGGGCACAGGGAAAGCAGCGCCCGCTTTGCGGGGATTCCTGGATTTCACGGGTCTGCAGCCACTTACTGGACATTACTGGGCACTGAAAGTTTCGTTTTCCTCAAAGAACGGTTTTTGTCTTTTCTCAGTATTGGGTTTTTATCTTGCCATCTCGTGGCCGCCAAAGATTCCTGGGGAAAGGGCAGTGCGGTCACACATCCATGGATTTGGGCTCCTGCCTGGATTAGGGAGTTTGGAAAACAAAGCTAAAGGTGAGGCCTCCATGTCCAGTTCTCCAAGGGCTGGAGCCGGGCTGGGAGAGCTGGGAATGTTCCCCCGGAGAGGAGAAGGATCCGGGGAGAGCTCTGAGCCCCTTGCAGGGCCTGAAGGGGCTCCAGGAGAGCTGCAGAGGGACTGGGGACAAGGCATGGAGGGACAGGACACAGGGAATGGCTTCCCACTGCCAGAGGGCAGGGCTGGATGGGATATTGGGAATTGGGAATTCCTGGCTGGGAGGATGGGGAGGGGCTGGGCTGGAATTCCCAGAGCAGCTGTGGCTGTCCCTGGATCCCTGGCAGTGTCCCAGGCCAGGCTGGAGCAGCCTGGGATAGCGGGAGGTGTCCCTGCCCATGGAATGGGATTTAAGGTCTTCTCCCACCCAAACCATCCCAGGATCCCATGATCTCCCCGTGGCTGGGATCTGCAATTAGAGGTCTGTAATTACCGACTCCCACTCACCATCACCTGCATTCCGTGCCCAGACTCCGTGTCCTGCTCCAGCCATGCTCCCAAAGCATTCCCTCAGCACTGAACCTCTGGATGATTTTCCAAGTGCCTGGAAAACAAAAAGAGAAGAAAACCCCAATGACTTTTCTGTATTTCCTGAATTATAACAAAATTTTTTATAATTAAAAATCTCTCCTCAGTTTTGTCCTCATTTTAACTTCCTTATCTTAACCCCTCCAGTCTTCATTCCAGGAGTATCCCAAGTGGGATCTTTCCATTTTCCATCCCATTTTAATTCAAGTTCATCAGGGACGGAAGAGCAGGAATGATTTAAATAAATTAAATGAATGATTTATTTCATCATTCCTGCAGCATTTCTGTACCGACTCCTCATTAACAACAATTCCCATCTGTCCTAAATATCAGCCAATGGCTCTTCCTGCTCAGGGATTCCCAGGCAGCGGATTTAAAATTCCAGGAATTGCTGTTCCAGGATAACACAATCCATTTCCACACCAGTCACGGGGAACAGCTCTACTACAGGAAGAAAATCAGGAAGAAAAACCAAATTTCCCAGCAAATCTGTGGATGCTCCATCCCTGGAAGTGTCCAAGGTTGGACGGGGCTTGGAGCAACCTGGGATAGGGGGAGGACTCCCTGCCCATGGAATGGGATGAGCTTTAAGGTCCCTGCCACCCCAAAGCATGCCAGGATTCCATGATTCCATAAAATCCCCTCCTCCAAACCCCCAAAAGGAAGCAGCTGCCCAAAAAATAGGATTTATTTGAACTAAACAGAGCCTGACAGGGTTTGCAGGAAGAGGAGGAAGGGACAAATCCTGAGCTTCTGAGCTCCCACTTCTGGAGTAAACCCAATTTAACCCATTATCCTGCAGCAAAGCAGAGGGGAACTCCTGCCCCAAACCCTGCAGCTGGGCAGGGCTGGAAGCAGGAAAAGCAGGATTTGGGGATAGGAAACGGGGCAAAATGAGGAATCTGCCAGCCTTTCCTGGAACTGACCCCACAGGATGCTGTGCTGGGGCGTTACGGAGGCTGCAAATCCCAGCGAATGGGAATTCAAGGTTCCAAACCTTGACTGACCTTTGCCATGGATTAAAGATCCCAAGTTTCTGCAGGTATAAAACAACTGTCCAGGATTCTTTCTTGTGACCCCACAGAGCCCCTGGTTATCCCCACAGCCACGCCTGACCACTGTTTCATTTTCCCTGGGGCTCAAAGCCACAGAATCCATCAGTTCATTCCCTTTCCCAGCATCCCTGCAAGGTAAAATAAACATGGATACAGCAGAACCCCCCCTCTTGAGCTGCATTTTCCCACCACTGCTGGGAATTTCATTTTTTAGTGGAACTTGGGGTCATTTCTGACTCTTCTGGGGGCTGGAGAGGTGGAAATTGCAGCAGCACAGGGAGGGGGTAGGAAATGGAAGGGGGTTCAGAAAAAAACTCAGCATTTTAGGGAATCACAGAATCCCAGACTGGTTTGGGTTGGAAGGGACATTCAGGATTATCCAGTTCCACCCCCAGGGACACCTCCCACTATCCCAGGGTGCTTCAGCCTGGCCTGGGACACTGCCAGGGATCCAGGGGCAGCCACAGCTGCTCTGGCAATTCCAGCCAGCAATTCCCAATTCCCAATATCCCATCCAGCCCTGCCCTCTGGCACTGGGAAGCCATTCCCTGGGTCCTGTCCCTCCAGGCCTTGTCCCCAGTCCCTCTCCAGCTCTCCTGGAGCCCCTTCAGGCCCTGCAAGGGGCTCGGAGCTCTCCCTGTGTCCTTCCCTTCTCCAGGTGAACATTCCCAGCTCTCCCAGCCTTTCTGGCCTCATTCCAAGAGGTCAAAGCCCTTCCATTCCCAAACGGGCACTTCCTGTAAATCTGGATCAGCAGAGCCCTGAGTAGCTCCTTAATCCTCTGTCACTCCTCAGGCTCATCACAAATGAAGTGTCCCAATCCTCAGCAGGACAGGAATAACTTGTGATGGAAATTCCCAAAGAAAATCCCAGAGAAAATCGGAGGAATTGTCCAGTTTACCTCCCGGCTCTTCGACTGACTCAGCAAAGGAGCACAGCTGGAATTCCAGATCCAGCTGCATCCTGGGAATGTGATGAAATCTTCCTAATTAATACCAGAACCACTCTGACCTCAGTGTGGCCTCACAAACCTGTGGAACTCCAGCCTTTCTTGGCCACCTGCATTCCCAGGAATACCAAACCGAGTGCCCACATCCAGGTGCTTGGGTAAGGAAGGGCACAAAACCCAAATCATTGCCAGCATTGCTCCCAAGCCAAATAATCCCGTTTTTATGGGGTGAAACCTAAACCGGGGCTGAACAACATTTCACGAGTCAAAACTGCTTTTAGTGCCACCCTAAACCCACCCTATGACCCTACCGAGGGTTTCCATGAGCTGGGCCTGGCAAAGCTCAGCGTAACCCGAGCTGTGTGACAGGAACAGGCACAGGCTGGGGCAGGGGTGTTCCCCTCCTCCCCTGCCAGATGTGGCCACAGCTGCAGCAGCCCCAGGCAGCTGCAGCAGCGCCAGCGGTTGCCTGGCAACAGAGGGATGCTCCTCTGGGTACCCGGACCTGCCCAGTGCCCCCAGTTTGGCCATCACGTCCAGTACTGGGCTGCAGCAGCTTTGGGATTGCTCTCAGGGATTTGTTTTCCCTGCTCCAAGGGGTTCCCAGCCCTTCCCGAAGCCTCCCAGGCTGCCCAGTGCAGCCCCAGTTTGTCCATCAGATCCAGTATGGGGAACCAGGGAGCCCAGCCCGGCTTTCCAGCTTTGGGATTGCTCTCAGGGATTTGTTTTCCATGCTCCAAGGGGTTCCCAGCTCCTCCAGGGAGTGCCACGGGATCATCCAGGAATCCATCCAACCCCAGGGGCCTTCCCACAGGAGAAGGACAAGGAACCCTCCTCCTGTCCCCTGGTCACACCACAAGGACTGAGGAAGAGAATGAAAACATCCCAGAATCCACGCTGGCTCTCCCACAGGATGAGAGATCTCACCAGAGCTCAGCCATGGAAATGGGATCAGAAATATTCCCGGGAATCTGTTATCCTTTGTGCTGCTGGTTTGGTTAAACAGGGAATCAAACCTCACCCACAGCCAGGAGGGGTCGGGAAGTTCTCTGGGAAAAACTCCCAAGCTGGAATAAAATCATTCCCAAATATATTTTTCCACTGAAGGAAGGCAGAATCCTCACACAGAATTCCCAGCTTTCCCCTCTAATAAATCCAAGGATTGTTCCTCACAGCTGTCCTGGGATTCACCACACAAAAATATTTAAGTGGCACAACAAAACATGGCAAGGAAGGTTTGGAACTCCCCCTTTCCAAGGCACAGCTGGATTTTTAAAGAATCAATTTTTTTTAAATGATAATATAAAATACTATATTAAAATAATCAAATTAAATTGAAATTATTCAATTAAAATCTAATTTTAAATTCTATTTGATCTAAGCCACCCCAAATATAAAATCCACCTTCCAAACCCCACAAATCAGCATTTAATTCCACGAGCAGCTCATTAATTCATGGATAAGGAAGAACTTTTAATGCCAGAACTGTCGAACTCCAATCGGGGAAAGCTCTTTCAAATTTAGTAAGGAATAAAAATGGGGGGGGGGGAGGGGGGAAAAAAGGAACCAGGTACCTTTAGTCAGAGCCACGCAGTGTTTTGCGGTTTCAGAATTAAATTTTCTCTGCCTCTCTCGTCTCCTGAAATTCAATAATAGCCCCATTCTTCCCTCGGGAATGCATTCCCATGACTCAGGAATCCAGGTGGAAAAGCCTCATTAATTCCTCTCATCCCAGAACTCGGGAGGAAAACCTGCCCTGGGTTGGGGGGGCTTTGTTCAGGCCACAGCCACACAATTCCGGGATTCTCCCCAATTCCATCCTCCCAGCACCACATTCCCAACAGCTCCATGTGTCCAGAGCCACTCAGCTGGAAACGATGGGAAATTTGGGAATTTACCTGGATTTCCCTCTCCTTTAAAGGCCTGGTGCTGTGCTGGCACAGAGCATCAAAAACCTGAAGTCAATTAAAATAGAGATAAACAAAAATCCCTGAATCTTAATGGAATATCACAGAATCCTGGAACGGTTCGGCTGGGACATCAATCCATGGGCAGGGACACCTCCCACCATCCCAGGCTGCTCCGAGCCCCACCCAGCCCGGCCTTTGACACTTCCAGGGATCCAGGGGCAGCCTGGGAACAACCCGATGTTGGGAATCAGCACCCAAGCATGAGAGGACAGCCTCTTTTCAAAACCTCCCTGCTGTTCCTGTTCCCTTCTCCAGGTTTTTCCCTCAAACACAGCCCACCTACAAAAGCAAATTGAGGGATTTTGCTCACCGACCTCCCAAATTCCTCCTTCCCAGGCAGTCCTGGCATCTCCCATTCCCACATCTCCTCCTCTCCCAGGTGAGGCAGGGATTTCCCCCCTCGGCAGCTGCAGAGCCTCGTCAAGGCCGATCAGCAGCCACAGCTGCCTCTGGATATTCCCATTCCAGAGCTGGGAGCTCTCCCACGTTCCCGGGGAATTAAAAGCACTTGAGCAGCACTGACAGCTTGGCAGATCCCACCCAGGAGGAGTTTTCCAGCTCCTCCAACACAAGGAAATGTTGGAGAAAGCCAGAGTGACCCAAGGAGCAGGGAAATCAGGGAATAGTCACATTCCCAAGGCTGTCGGAGCGCCAGGAACGTCAGAGCCAGGGTGGGAGCGTTAGGGTGTCTGAGCAGGGTCAGGGGTTGGGTCAGTGATGCTGGGGGTCCCTTCCAGCTCTGGTATTCCAGGATTCTGGGATCTGGGGAATTCATGGAGCAGAGGATGTGCCGAGGGAGCAGGGATGTCCCCATGGAGCAGAGGGTGTCCCCCACGGAGCAGAGGGTGTCCCCACGGAGCTGTGCCCAAGGGGGTTGGACACCTCCCACCCCACAGAGGTGTGGGGCCATTATCAACGGGACACCAACACTGCACAAATCACGGAACATCCCCATTGCACCAGGCATAGAAACATGGAATTCTGAAGTTGGAAAAGACCTTTAAGGGCAACTCCAGCTCTCAACCAGCACCATCCCTGTGTTAGCACTGAACCCTGACCCCGAGTGCCACATCCACAGCTTCGGGAACACTCCCAGGGATGGGCACTCCACACTGCCCTGGGCAGGACAATCTTTCCATGAAGGAATTTCCCCAATATCCACCCTGCCCCTCCCCTGGCCCAGCCTGGGGCCGTTCCCTCTCCTCCTGTCCCTGTTCCCTGCCAGCAGAGCCCGACCCCCCCGGCTGCCCCCTCCTGTCAGGAACTTGTGCAGAGCCACAAGGTCCCCCCTGAGCTCCTTTGCTCCAGCCTGAGCCCCTTTCCAGCTCCCTCAGGAATTCTCCAGCCCCTTCCCAGCTCCCTCAGTTTCTCCTCATCCCACCCGTGCTCCATGGACAAGCAGAATTCCCTCACTTCTTCGGGAAAGAAACCGAATTTCTGAGCACCAAAAGCCGCTGGGACAACCAATAATTGTCACGTCCCACTCGCCCCAGCTCCAGACCCATCCTCACAAAAGGACTGGAATCTCCTCTGCCCATTCCTGCTTTATTCTTCCCCCATGCCCAAGCTTTTGAGGGGAGCAGATTTGCTGGAATTGTTTGGCTCTCCCTATGTGGGATTTAAAAATAAGACAAAAAACCCCCAAACCTCTTCTCCCGTGTCCATGAAAGTGCAGCCACGTGGAGCTCAATGCTCCCACATTTCCAGGCAACGTTTTCCTTGGGTTCAAAAAAACCCTCGGGAATTTTCTTACCTAAAACAATAAAGGAGAGATTCCCAATTCCCTATTTCCAGGCAATTCCTGGAAAATCCCTCACGAGCCACAGTTTCCCTGCCCTCCATCGGCGGGGTTTGCTTCCCACATTGCAAACCCCAAATTCCATTAAACATTCGGAGAAAGTAACTCCATCCCATTCCCCACATTCCCACATTTCAACCAGCCCCAGTTTTCCTACGGAACGGCCTTTTGGGGCTGCAGATGGTGGGAGCAGCTCTGGCACCTCTCATTCCCAAGGAAATGGAGCTGTTTCTGGAGCAGGTGGGAAGAAGGTGGGAACAGGCAGAAAAACCCCAGAACCGTGTGGCATCACGTCCCCCCCTCCCCTCGGAGGGGAGAAAAAAAGCAGCCGATTTTTCCCTTAAAAAAAAGCAGCTTTCTCACAAGAAAAGCAGATTTTCAGACAAGAAATTCACTTTTTCGAACAAGAAAAGTAGATTTTTACACCAAAAGGGAGGTTTTTTCCTCAAAAAAGGAGGTTTTTACACCAGAAGAGGAGATTTTTAGGCAAGAAAATCACTTTTTTTGCTTAAGAAAAGCAGCTTTTTACACAAAAAGGTGGGTTTTACTCAAAAAAATGAGGGGTTTACTCAAAAAAATGAGGTTTTTACTCAAAAAAATCACTTTTTTGAAAAGCAGCTTTTTACACAAAGGCGGGCTTTACTCAAAAAATTGAGGTTTTTACTCAAAAAAATCACTTTTTTGAACAAGAAAAGCAGCTTTTTACACAAAAAAGGCAGGTTTTACTCAAAAAATGAGGTTTTTACTCAAAAAAATGAGGTTTTTAGACAAGAAAATCCCTTTTTGGAACAACAAAACCAGTTTTTTACACAAATAGAGGGACTTTTGCTCAAAAAGGTGTGTTTTTATGCAAAAAAGGTGGGGTTTTACTCAAAAAATGAGGTTTTTAGACAAGAAAATCACTTTTTTGCACAATAAAAGCAGCTTTTAACACAAAAAGGGAGGGTTTTGCTCAAAAAAGGAGGTTTTTACACCAGGAAAGCTGATTTTTAGACACAAAAATCACTTTTTTGAATAAGAAAAGCAGCTTTTTACACAAAAAGAGAGGTTTTTTACTCAAAAAAGATGGGGCTTTACTCAAAAAAGGTGGGTTTTTAGACAAGAACACTTTTTTTGCAGAAGAGAAGTAGATTTTTACACAAAAAAGGAGGGTTTTACTCAAAAAAGGTGGGGTTTTAGACAAGATATTCACTTTTTTGCACAAGAAAAGCAGATTTTTACTCAAAAAAACGAGGCTTTTCACAAGAAAGGGAGATTTTTACCCCAGAAAATTCGGTTTTTTTACACAAGAGAAGCAGATTTTCCCCCTGGTGTTTTCCCGAAGCTCATGCCCAGCCCACCGGAGATGGGAAGTCCGGAATTCCAGCCCTTTTCCCGACGCTGGGACCCTGCGGACACCGGTGGGATCACACAGGTGGCACACACAGCACGATTTGCCTCTTCCAACACAACTTCTGGGAAGAAACCCCTTCTAAAACCAGGCTTCATCCCCTCCAAAATCCACTTTTTACATCCCCAAAGAAATAAAACCCAAAAGGTTTGGGAGTCCCAGGCCTGGCTGAAAAGCCACGGAAAGATAAAGCGGCGCTTTCTGATGGATGCGGAATTCCAGCTCTCCTCGTTATCACTTTCGAGTGGCTTTGCTGATAACACAAAGCACCAAGTGTGCAGCACAGCAGGAAACTTTAAAAACACCCAAAAAATACCCTAAAATACCTGAAAAATACCCTTAAAATACCCTAAAATACCTAAAAAGTACTCTTTTAAAATACCCTTTAAAATACCCTAAAATACCTAAAAAATACCCTTTAAAAACATCCCAAAAATACCCTAAAATACCTTAAAATTACCCTTAAGAATACCCTAAAGTACCTAAAAAGTACTCTTTAAAAATACCCTTTAAAATACCCTAAACTACCAAAAAAATACCCTTTAAAAATACCCTAAAAACCTACAAGATACCCTAAAAAATACCCTAAAAAACACCCTAAAAATACAATAAAAAATACCTGAAGAATACCTAAAAAATACCTTCAAAACACCCTAAAAGTACCTAAAAATACCCAAAAAATACCTTTAAAAAAGCCCCTAAAAAACACCCTAAACCCCTCAAGTTTTAAGGCCTCATCTCCCCTTCAAAGCCCAGCAGCCACCAAGAGTTAAAATAATCTTTGCCTCCATCATTCCCAGCGTGCCTTAATCTCCCATTAATCTTTCCTCCCGCTATTCCCAGCGTCCAAATAAATTCCTGCCCGTTATTTTCCGCCAAAGAGCAGCTTTCAGCAGTTACTGTCTCTTTATCCATTCAGATCAATCCAATTTCTAATCAAAAAATGGAAATTAAAGTTTCTTTTCCACCAGCTTGGGAGCGGCTTTTAGCCGATTCCTTGGAAAGCGGCTGGCATCCCAACTTTGGGATTTTCCGAGGGAAAATCCCAGCTTTTAAGAGCCGTGCCAAATCCCATTTCCAGCAGTCCGGGTTGTTTCTCGCCTTACTTCCATGCGGGAGGAATTTAAGTGGAATTTAAGTGGAATTATCCCGGCGCATCCTGCTCGGTGCGAGCGCTGCGAAAAACCCCCGGGAAAAACGGGAAGCAGCCAGGCTGAGGCGCTTCCAGGGAAACCTGCGGCTGGGACTGCCAGCCCCGAGCATTATTCCAGGGGAACCTGCGGCTGGAGTAGCCCCAAACGCAATTCCAGGGAATCCTGACAACCCCAAACGCAATTCCAGGGAATCCTCACAGCCCAAAGCTGTATTCCAGGGAAACCTACGGCTGAAATCCACAGCCCTAAGCGCTATTCCAGGAAAACCTGCGGACGAAATGGATAAAACGTCGCTCCATCCTACCATAAGCAGCCTCCGTGCGCCGTTTTCCAGGGATATTCGGATCCTTCCTCGCAGCCCAGCGGAGCCGGTGTCGCTTCCTTGGGGAGCTCCCGAGCAAATCCCGGGGCCGGGCTTCAGTCAGGGCTTGTCACACATCGCTGGCCCCAGCCCGGCTGATCCCGGATTAAATAAAGCTCCCTGGAAGCGGCTGGAAAGGCGGCGGCAGCGGGATCGGGGAGAGCGGGGGGAGCGCAGGGCAGCGCAGCCGGGAGCGAGGGGATCCCTCTGGAAAACCGAGCCGGGAGCGAGGGGACCCCTCGGGAAGGGAGAACGGAGCCGGGGCTGGAGGAGCGGGGGGAGCCCGGCAGGAGCCCCGAGCTCGGAACTGGCCCGGGGGGGGCTCAGCCCCGCCAGTCCGGGGGGCTCAGCAGGGTCCAGGGGGGCTCAGCAGGGTCCAGGGGGGCTCAGCAGCGGCCAGGGGGGCTCAGCAGCTCCATTCCGGGGGCTCAGCAGGGTCCGAGGGGGTCTCAGCACCCTCCTCCTAAGGGGTTCTCAGCGTCCGGGGGTCTCAGCACCGCCAGTCCTGGGGGGGCTCAGCAGCATCCAGGGGGGCTCTCAGCCTCCACCGGGGGCTCAGCACCGTCAGTCCGGGGCTCCAGCAAGGTGCCGGGGGGCTCTCAGCCTCCACCGGGGGCTCGGCACGGAGCCGCCGGCCGCCTCCTCCTCCTCATGGCCGGGGCCGAGCGGGGAGAGCGCCGGGAGCGGCCCCGGGAGCGGCCCCGGGAGCGGCCCCGCCTCGGCCGCAATGGCCGCGGCTCCCGCGATGCTGCGGCTCGGCCCGGGGGCAGCGGGGAGGGCTGGGAGACGGGAAATGATGGAGGGAGGGATGAGGGAGGGATGAGGGATGAGGGAGGAAGGGCCGGGCAGGTGCCGGGGGCGGCTCCGGCCACGCGAACCGTGCGGGGAGGGAAGGGGCGGAGGCGGGGGAGAGGGGGCGGGGATGGGGATGGGGAGGGATGGGGCGGGGATGGAGAGGGGTCGGGGGGTGGGATGAGGTGAGGAGGGGAGCCGGGAATGCGGGAAGAGGGGATGAGGAGAGCTGGGGTAAGGTGCTGAGAGGAGCAGGGATAGGCAGGGACGCTGGGGGGATCGGGGTTTGGGATGGGGTGATGAGGGGAGCAGGGGAAGGGCAGGGACACTGAGGGGATGGGGGAATGTGGGGGATGTGGGAAGGGGTGATGAGGAGGGCAGGGGATCAGGGATGTGGGATGTGGATCTGAAGGGAGCAGGGGAGGCTGGGGGGGCCAGGGAAGCACAGGGAATGCCGAGGGAAGCACAGGGAAGGCAGGCACGGGCACTGGAGCAGAGCTATTTCCCATATTCCAGGTCCCCAGTCCCAAGGGCCGTTCCCATCCCAGCTGGATTCACACCCGTCAGTCCCGGGGGCTGCACCTCTCCTGCCGACCTTTGGCTGGAATTTCCTGATTTTTGGGAGGGAAATTCGCTCTTTGGGAAAGGAAACCAAAAGGTAGAAGCTGCTCATCCTCTGTGCAGGAGGAGCCGGGAACAGACTGCCCAGGTTCATGGGGAAATCCCAGAATCCTGGAATGGTTTGGGTGGGAAGGGACCTTAAATCCCAATCCATCCCATCCACCGTCCCAGGCTGCTCCCAGCCCCAATGTCCAGCCTGGCCTTGGGCACTTCCAGGGATCCAGGGGCAGCCACAGCTGCTCTGGGAATTCCAGCCCAGCCCCTCCCCACCCTCATATCCAGCAATTCCCAATTCCCAATCTCCCATCCAGCCCTGCCCTCTGGCACTGGGAAGCCATTCCCTGTGTCCTGTCCCTCCAGCCCTTGTCCCCAGTCCCTCTCCAGCTCTCCTGGAGCCCCTTTAGGCCCTGCAAGGGGCTCGGAGCTCTCCCTGGATCCTTCTCCTCTCCAGGGGAACATTCCCAGCTCTCCCAGCCTGGCTCCAGGGAGGTTTTCTTGGATCCAGGGATCCCTGCGCTCCTTTCCCTCTCCTGTGTGTCCGGCAGTGCCCGGAACTCCAGACTCACAACATTTGATTGTCGGTTTAACAATAAATGGATTTGTTGTTCCTGAACACCAGAGGCACAGACGGACACAGGAAACCTCCGGGTACCTTGGATTTTGTTCCTCATCCAAGAAATAATGACAACATTTTTCCCCTAAAAACATAATTAATGAAAATTAATTTTCATTCATTCATGGAGCAGGGAGGTTCTGGGATCAGACCATTGAAATCTCATTTTCTGGAGCTTCCAGGCTCAAAATTTGGGAAAAACCTCGGGAAATTCCACGTTTGAAAGGAGCTGATCCAGCCAAAATGTAAAATGCCCTGGAAAGATTTTCCTCATTTAAATATTCTAGGAATACTTTGATTCTGTGTGCTCTGCAGCAAGTTCTCCCTATTTTCCCCCCTAAAAGCAATAAAAACCTTTATTTTTCCTTTAAAAAACAAGCCAAAAAAGCTTTTTTCCCCCTTTATAAAACAAGTCACAAAAGGATTTTTTTCCTTTAAAAAAATAAGTTATAAAAGCATTTTTTTCTTTATAAAATAAATTTTAAAGGCCCTTTTTCCTTTATAAAAGAAGCCGTAAAAGGAACTTTTTCCTTATAAAGTAAGGAATAAAAGCGCTTTTCAATAAGTAAAAAATATAAAGGAGCTGTTCAGGGGCCTCTTTCTCTTCCCACCCCCCCCCCCCCCCCGAAAAATTCCTTGGGGATTTTCCCCCTCCCTTTGGGGTGCTCAGGGAAGGGTTAAAGGATTCCTGAGGAAAGCTGGGAGTGAGGAAAGGCGGGAATCCAGCATTCCCTGCATCCCTGAGGATGAGCCAGGGATTCCTCTGCATTGCAGCGCTCTCCTCTCCAGCCCTGCCCAGGGCCGGGCGCGTTCATCCCTTCCCCGGAATGCAGGGATGGAGAATTCCCGGGAAATCGCGGAGCATCCCTTCCCTCCTCGGGGCAATACTCGCGGGAAGGGCTTTGCTCCAACCGCAATCCAAGGAGCTCCTGATCCATGGAGTCTGGCACCGTTCAAACCATCCTCAAAAATAGGGAAGAAACAGCAAAATTCCACGGTTGAATTGTGAATTTGATCCCAATCCCACCCCTGTGGAAGAGCAGCAGGAAAACCCTTCTGTTTTACTCACGGAAGAATCCTGGAGCGGGCTGAGCTTTGAGGTCCCTTCCAACCCAAAGCATTCCGGGATTTTGGGATGCAAGGACCACGACGCCGCTTCTGTGTCTGGGAGCGAAGGGAACTTTAAATTCCTGGGTTTTCCGGGAAGGATAAAGAAAAGTTTTAGTTGGAAAAGAAATTCCCACCCAGAAAAAAGCCTTGGATGAGTGGAGATGGGGAATGGATGCTGTACAGAACCCAAAAATCCAAGTTTCGCTGGAATTAAAAGCTTCCAGGAAACAGCAAAAAAAATTTTAAACGTTCCCAAAAAATTCCCTTTGAATTGTGTGCAAGAAAATTCCATGGAACCTTTGGAAACAGCAAGGAGAGAACAATAAACTCCGAAATTAGCTGGAAAACGCTCATTAAAAATGATAATTAAGACACAGGAATACAGTATGGAATTTCCATATGGAAAAAACAGCTGGAGCTGCTGCAGTTTTCCCTTTCTTTTTTTTTTTTTTTTTTTTTTTTAGAAAAATTCCAGCAAAAAAATGCTGAATCTCTTTAAAGTCAACCTTGAAACAATAAAAATCCATTTCAATGCTGATGAGGAGCTGCTAGGACTGGGAATGTTCATACCTGGCTCCAAGTGCGAGTCCAGAGGATCCCAATCCCCACAGAATTCCATGGATGGAATGGTTTTCATTTCAAACCCAGCCCCATTTGTTGGCCGAGTGTCCGTATCCAAAGAGAATTCCAGAATTTGGGGGGAGAGAAACTCATCTCATTCCATGCCCAGCCATGGGAAGAGACATGGGGAATAAATCCTTCCTCCCTCCTTTATTTTCATGGAAATGGGATGAATTATGGAATGGGGGGGGGGATTGGGACCAAAAAAAAGAGGGATAAAGCAACGAGCGCCATCCAGGGGAAAATTCCAGAGGGTTTTTGGGCTATCCCGCCCCCACAGCAGCCAATCCACGCCCTCGGTGTTGGGCTCCCGCCTCCTTTTAAAGGGGTCCTATCCAAGGATTTATCCATGCCTGGAACATTTCCGTTCCTTTTCCAGAGCTGTTTCACTTGTGAGCACCAGGGTTGGGATTTTTCCCTGTTTTCCCGTATTCCTGGTGCGTTATCCCACAGAGCAGGGGGATGTTGGGGCTTAAGGAACAGCAGGTTCTGGGATTGGGCCATTGAAATCTCATTTTCTGGAGCTTCCAGGCTCAAAATTTGAGGGAAACCTCAGGAAATTCCACGTTTGACAGGAGCTGATCCAACCAAAATGTAAAATGCCCTGGAAAGATTTTCCTCATTTAAATATTCCAGGAATACTTCAGCTCAGTGTTCTCTGCAGCAAGTTTCCCCTAAAAAAAGGGGATCACAACCTTCCCTGACTCCCATCCTGCCGCTGGAGCACAGATATTCCCATGGCAAACAGGGCTGGAAGCATCCAGAGGCTGCAATCCTTGGGGAACCAGGAACGGGAGGAAGGCGGGGAAAGTCGGGAATCTGCTGTGATCCACAGGGAAAGCTTTTCTGTGGGAATTTCTTAGCCTTGGAACAGGATCCAACTGCAGCCGTGCAGAGGGAGCATAAATTCCAGCTGGGAAGTTTTATCCCTCCCTCTGCAATAACGGCTGAGCTTTATTAGCATCCGCTTTTCCCAAGGTCTGGGTTTTATTCCCGGGTTTCTTTGGCATTTCCAGGTTTCCGCTCTCATTCCAGAGCCCTGATTTATTTGAGGAAGAGGGGATTTAAGTTGGGTTTTGGGAAGGAATTCCTGGCTGGGAGGGCGGGGAGGTCCTGGCACAGGTTATTCCATGGGTGCTCCATCCCTGGAAGCATCCAAGGCCAGGCTGGATGGGTTTGGATCAGCCCGGGATAGTGGGAGGTGATATGGGAAAGGAATCATGGATGGGGTGGGATTTAAGGTCCTTTCCCACTCCAGCCACTCTGGAATTAAAGGATTTCCCCCTCTCCCTCCCCCCTATTTCTTTGGAATGTTTTCCACGAGGTGTGGGAAGTGTCTTGATTTTGCTGTATTTGAAGGAGCAGGATGGAAAACCAGATGGGATTTTGGGGGAGAGCCTCCCATGGTGTTCCAATCCCTCTTGGAATGTCCGTCCCAATTTGCCAGACCAGTGCATTTTTATCCACTGTGCTTTTAAGGTTTCCAGCACACAGATCCCATACCCGGGAAGATTCCCTGATTTTAAGTGTTCCTAAAATCCATCTCCGGGAGTTCTCACATCCCAGGGCACAGATCCTGCATTCCCGAGGGAATTCCCTGATTTTAATGCTCCTAAAATCCCTCTGTCCCAGGGCACAGATCCCGCATTCCCGGGCAGATTCCCTGATTTTAATACTCCTAAAATCCCTCTGTGGGAGTCTATTCCCATCCCAGGTCACAGATCCCACATTCCCGAGGGAATTCCCTGATTTCAAGTGTTCCTAAAATCCATCTCTGGGAGTTCTCACATCCCAGGTCACAGATCCCGCATTTCCGGGCAGATTCCCTGATTTCAAGCACTCCTAAAATCCCTTAAGTCCGGGATCCTTCCCCA
Source organism: Corvus kubaryi (assembly GCF_017639235.1). Taxonomy (NCBI): domain Eukaryota; kingdom Metazoa; phylum Chordata; class Aves; order Passeriformes; family Corvidae; genus Corvus; species Corvus kubaryi. Next base: position 1,098,704 of record NW_024581135.1, read on the forward strand.
CCCAGAACGCTCTTCCCAACCCAGAGCACCTGGATCTGATGTGCAGGGGGTGGGAAGGGCTGATCCCTGCACCTGGATCTGGGATTTCATTCCCAAATCCCAAGGAAAGAGACCCCTGCTCCTCTTAAAACATTCTAATAAGGCCACTCCCTCATTCCTTATCCACTGACACAGTGGATGAGCACCATTCCCTGGGAAAACTCTTCCATCCCCTAGGAGAACTCTTGGATGGCACTGGCAGATTGATTTTAATTGGAATTTAATTGGAATTTAACTGGAGTTTTAATTGCCCTTTATATGAAACTCTGTCACTGCTGCTCTGGGAATGTGACCAGAGTTTCCTCCATCATCCCATGATCCCAAACATTTGGGAAGCTGAAGAAATCCGTATTGATTGGATGGCTGGTGATAAACGGGAATGTGTTGGGATCAAACCGACACCGGTGGCCGTAAACCCGCTCTGCATTCCTAAGGATCTTTCCTGCTATTCCCAGCTGCTCTGGGAATTCCAGCCCAGCCCCTCCCCATCCTCCCAGCCAGGAATTCCCAATTCCCAATCTCCCATCCATCCCTGCCCTCTGGCAGTGGGAAGCCATTCCCTGTGTCCTGTCCCTCCAGGCCTTGTCCCCAGTCCCTCTCCAGCTCTCCTGGAGCCCCTTCAGGCCCTGCCAGGGGCTCGGAGCTCTCCCTGTGTCCTTCCCTTCTCCAGGTGAACATTCCCAGCTCTCCCAGCCCGGCTCCAGCCCTTGGAACCTCTCCATGGCCTCTGGAGTCGCTCACCAGCTCCACATCCCACCAATCCATGGGATTGTTTCCCACCCTTTCATTCCTGCTTATCCCACTTTGATAACAAACTGGAGCAGAACCAAGCTGGGAATTCTTCTATCCCAAAAAGGAGGATCCTGGTGTGGGATATTGGGATATCGGCCCTGCTGGCAGTGTGGATTCCCAGCTGGATCCTGGGATGAGAGGGATCCTGGCACAATCCTTTCCCAAATTAAAATTTCCCAAATTTTGTGTGCACAGCCCTGCTTGGAACAGAACAAATCCCGACCACAACCAGAGTGGAAATGTAGGGAAAAAAACAGGGAAAAATTAAAACTGCTGGGGCTCTAAAATTCCCCTGGGGAGAATCCCAGGTTTTTATCCAGCCCTGGGATTCCCAGGATTATTCCCACAGTGAGGTGTGGTGGCTGCAGGAGGTCCCTGCCAGCCTGGAATAGTGGGACGTGTCCCCACCTGTGGAAAGGGGGGAATGGGATGGGATTTAAGGTCCTTTCCAACCCTAAACCATCCCATGGTCCTTGATTCCAGCCATGGAATTCCCGGGAATTTGAAGTACTCTGCAGTACCAGCCAGTCAGGCAGGCCCTCCTGGGATTTCAGGAATGGGATTCCTGTCCTTGGAAAATGGAAGCGGTGGGGAAACGGCTGCCCGGAGCCCGTGGCCGCGCCCGTCCCAGTTCCCGGGCTCATTCCCGTGTCCCTGTATCCCTGTATCCCTGTATCCCTGTGTCCCGGTATCCCGGTATCCCGGAGCCCCTGTATCCCTGAGTCCCGGTATCTCGGAGTCCCGAGGTGTCACTAGGTGTCACTGCTCTCCCGGCAATCCCGGCCCCGCTCCGCATCCCGGGATACGGGGCCGAGTCAGGAAACGGGACCGGGATGTGTGGGATAGGGAGGGATGAACGGGACAGGGATGTGTGAGATAGGGAGGGATGAACGGGACCGGGATGTGTGGGATAGGGAGGGATGAACGGGACAGGGATGTGTGGGATAGGGAGGAGGGAACAGGAGCCTTTCCACCTCCGGTGATCCACAAATCCAGCGGGAAGAGGAGCGATCCCTTCCCTGAGCCCTGATGGGCTCTGCACCCACCTGGCACTGCCCTGCCCCAAATCCCTGTTCCCAAGGCTTCTAGGGACTTCTTTCCCTGGAAAGATGAAATGCAGACTCCTTCCCAGCGCTAATCCCATTCCAGCTGGCAAATCCCAAGGATAAAAGGGACATCCAGGGGTCCAGTCCTGCCTTCATCCTGCCCTGACATTCCACTGGGGAGGTAGAACCCCCCAGGGGTGCCTGCTCTGACCAAGGCTACTCCTGGTATTGTTCCCTTATCCCAGAAAACCAAAAAAGATGGGATCTCCATGGGAAAGGGACGGTGTTTTCCGTGATTTCTGAGGCTTTCGTGCATTTTGACACAGCCACCACGAGGCTGCCATGTCCCTCTGCTAAGTCAGGCCTAACTCTGCTCAGGGCATCACTTCCCAGAAAACATTCCCAAAGCACTTCACATTTAGGATTTGCAAAGGATAAATCCATGGAAAACGTGCATTCCCAGAGCAGGAGTGGCTCCAACTCTCCTTGCTCTCAGCCTCACTCCTCAGAGCTGAAAGCACACGCGGGATTTCTCCCACAGAATTTAGGGATGGGATCATTCCTGTCCTAATTCAGGGACGGGATTGTTCCTGTCCTAATTCAGGGATGGGATTGGTCCTGTCCCAACTCAGGGATGGGATTGTTCCTGTCCTAACTCAGGGATTGGAATCATTTTCCCGTGGAGCTGCCAGGAGCTGGGATTTGGAGCAGGGCCCAAGGACGGACCCTGCCCCACATGCCCGATGGGAAGGGAGGACACCACGCTCCAAACGGGAATCGTGTGGAGTTCCGAGAGCTCTTCCAGCTTTTCCTCTGGCTGCAGTAACTGCCAGCACTGCCTTGGCTCATTAGGATGGATCCCATCTTTTTCTTCCAACTGGAAAACAAAACGTTCCCATCCGCTGGGGGAGCGAGGCAGGGCCAGCACGGCCCCACTGCTGGGGGGCTCTCGGCAGGGAGGGACCCCACAGGGCACCGTCACCCCTACAGGGGATCCTAAAGGTGGCCCAGGGGTGCAGGGGACAGGGCGTGGGGACAGGTGACACCCATGATCCAGTGCAACATGGAATCGTGGAATGGTTTCATTGGAAAAGCCCTCCAAGGTCATCGAGTCCAGAATTCCCCTGGCACTAAGCCCTCAAGTGCCACCCCAGTGTCACCCCCAGTGCCACCCCAGTGCCACCCCAGTGCCATCCCCAGTGCCATCCCCAGTGCCACCCCAGTGTC
>NW_024581135.1:1101817-1103769 GCF_017639235.1 Corvus kubaryi
GTGCCATCCCCAGTGCCATCCCCAGTGCCACCCCAGTGTCACCCCCAATGTCACCCCAGTGCCACCCCCAGTGCCATCCCCAGTGCCACCCCAAGCCACCACACCAGGACAATTCAGCTGGAAGGGCTTTGGAAAACATCCTTCCTCCAGGCCTGGGCCTCTCTGCTGGTTCATTCCCAAGAGGAGAATCCCAGGAAATCCCCAGGAGCCCCAAGGCCACTGCACCCCCCGGGCAGGGATTGTCCCAGCCCCTGATCCCACACGGATCCCTCAGGATGTTTGGGATAACCACACAGGGATCCCTCAGGATGTTTGGGATGATCCCAACCGCACTCGGGCAAGGACAGCGCAGGGTTAAGCTGGGCCGCAGCTCCCAGCTCTGCATCCAGAGCCTCCTCCAGGAAATCTCCCAAGTCATGGCTCGGCCGGAGCTCGGGATCGTGCTGCCCATCCCTGGGAACGCCAGGAGCTGGAATGTCGGGATGCGCAGCCAACCCACGGCTCTGGCTGGCGGGAGCTGCTCCAGTCATCCCCAAAACCTTCCAGATCATCCGTGGGAAGCTGGTCCCAGGAGCAGCCCCGGGCTGGGCACTCCCCTGAGCTGAGGGGGACAAGAATTCCCCCAAATCCCAGGCCCCTGGGAAGAGTTTGGATGCCTGGGGTGCTCGGGGGCTCCCCAGGGAGGGGCAGTGGGGTTCAGGGGTGCGCGGCGCCCAGGAGCACCCCAGGGTCACACCCGGCTGTCCCCGCTCCTCTGCCGCCTCTCCCGGGCACACGGGAAGGCTCCGAAACGCTTGGAGCTGGATCTTCCATGAAAACAGAGCTGGGGGAACTTTGGGAATGGGGGGTTCGACCACCTGAGCCCACAGGGCCCCAAAGGGCGGCTCTGGCTCTTCCCGCAGTTCCCAGGAGCGGCTCTGCATCCCCTCACCACAGGAACCTCTTCCCGGACGCGTTTTCCCAAAAAAACACTTCCCAACCCTACTCCCTGGGAATGCACAGCCCAGAACTCGCTGCCACAAGAAAAACCCACGTGGGAAATCCTGCTCCCACAAAATCTGATCCCTGTGAGTTCCGCTAAAAGCACTCCCAAACCCCATTCCCAAAGCTCCCTCCCTTGGGAGAGTCCAGCCCTGAAATCCGTTCGCCAAAACCCAGCACAAATCCCACGGGCAAAAATCCTGCTGCCCCAATGCCCCCAAACCCCCAATTCCCCCAAATCCCCCTCCTCATCCCCCTCCAAACTTCTCCCATCCAAACCCGCTCCCTAAAGGCCCCTCACATCCCCCCTTGCCCCATCCAGCTCTCCAAGCCCCCAATCCCATTCTCCTGCTCCCCAAATCCTCCCCACTCTCCCTGGCTCCCCTCGCAGCCCCCACCCAGACCTTTGTGCTCCCGACCCCTTCCCCGCACCCCCCTCCCGCCTCCCCAAACGCGCTCCCCTTCCCGACCCTTTTCCAAGCCGAATCCACTTCCCTCTTCCCAAAGCCACCCCCAAAACGCCGCCCTCCCCCTTTCCTGATCCCCCATCCCGATTCCCAAGGAGCCGCTCCCCTTCGCGAGCCTTCCCCACGCCGACCCCTCCTCTGTGCCCCCAAAACCCCTCCCTGATCCTTTCCCATTCCAGCCCAACTTCCCACCCTCCAACCCTCCCCACTCCCTCCTCCCTCTCCCACCCCAAACCCTCTCCCCTCCCTCTCCATCACAACCCTCCCTCCTCATCCCCACCCTCCTTCCCATTCCCAACCGCTCTTCCCTCCCTGCCCATCCCAACCCTCCCTTCTCTCCCTCCCATCCCCACTCCAACCCTCCCACTCCAAGCCCTCTCCCCTCCCTCGCGTCCCCTCCCTCCCCATCCCCATTCCCATCCCCACCCTCCATCCCCAACCCCTCTCTCTCCCCTCCCTCTCCATCCTCACCCACCCTCCCTCCGACCCCTCTTCCCTCCCTCT